>NC_061510.1:213508209-213553819 GCF_022539505.1 Lolium rigidum
TAACTAATGGACCGGCCCGTTGTGTATAGTTGTTAGGTCGAACTAAGTCGGCTGGCCGAACCCCGCAAACTTAATGGGCCGGCGCGCTCAATGACGTGGCGGGCCTCGTGCCAATGAGCGCTACCAGCTACCGCGGGGTTTCGGCGGTTAACGCGGTCTTAGCCGTCTGTATCGACGCCCGCAGTGTCGACCTGTGACGTCGGGGGGGGGGGGGCGCGGAAGCACTTGGCAACGCGGTCGATTTTCGGGGCGTGGCGGGCGCTGACGCGCCGGACCGTCGTCGTGACGAACTTTGCCGTCGCAGGACTTCGCTGACGCAGTTTCCACAACAGAACCCATATCGTCGGGTTAGGCCCATAGGCGACGAAAAATACCCCTTAGCGGACGATTTTGAGACGTTGTCTATCAGAACTTTTCTTGTAGTGTTGCAAACATTAATGTGTCAAGTGCTAGAATAGCTTCTCCTTGGTTTGCTGATTATGCTAATTTTATTGTTGGAAAAGTTATACCACCTCACTTTACTTATCAAAAAAGAAACACATTCTTCTTTGATCTTAGACATTATTTCTGGGATTATCCATTTTTTATAAGAAGAGTGTAGATGGTATTATTAGACGTTGTGCACCTGAGTTTAAACAACAAAGCATTATTAAAGTTTGCCATGATGGTCCTTATGGAGGCCACCATGCGGGAGACCGCAGAGCTGCAAAGGTATTACAATCTGGTTTTTATTGGCCTACTTTATTTAAAGATTGTGCTACTTATGTTAAAACTTGTGATGAATGTCAACGTGTGGGAAACATTGGTAAGAGAAATGAAATGTCTATGAATTATTCACTGCCTCTTGAGGCATTTGATGTGTGGTGATTTGACTTTATGGGACCATTCCCTGCCTCCACCTGAAAGCATACTCACATTTTGGTTGATGTGGACTAGGTTACTAGATGGGTGGAAGCAATTCCTACAAAAAGTTCTAACCATGCTACTACAATGAAAATTCTGAAGGACATCATCTTTCCCAGGTTTGGAGTACCTAGATTTTTAATTACTAATGGTGGTTCTCACTTTATTCATCAAGTTTTTAGAATTTTTTTGGCTAAGTATGGTGTTAATCATTGATTAGCATCTCCATATCACCCACAAACTAATGGTCAAGTTGAATTGAGCAACAAAGAGATAAAACTTATATTGTAAAAGACAGTTAATAAAGCTAGATCTGATTGGCCAAATAAAATTAATGATGCTTTATGGGCTTATAGAACTGCTTTTAAAAATCCTATGGGAATGTCTCCTTATAGAATGGTCTATGTAAAAGCATGTCATTTACCTGTAGAATTAGAACAAAAATCTAGATGGGTTGTTAAACAACTTAACTTTGATTTTAAAACTGCGGGAGAGAACAGAATCCTAGACTTATTCTTATTAGATGTGTGGAGAAATGAAGCATATGAGAGTGCTAGGCTATTCAAAGGAAAAATTTAAATTTCGCACGACAAAAAGATAAAGAGGAAGGAATTCAAAGTAGGGGATCAAGTACTATTGTTCAACTTTTGTTTCAAGTTCTCTGCAGGTAAATTAGCACCGAGATGGCAGGATCCATTAGTTGTGCAGGAGGTGTATCGCTCTGGAGCCATCCGTCTTCACGGGGACTGTCGGCGTAATGGGATCGAGGGTCCCCACGATTACGCCGCGGCGTGCGGACTCCAACCCATGGCGCCCCAGTCACAATCACGATGAGCAAGTCAAGTACGTGCCATGGTAAAACATGTGTAACTACGCTAAGAATTACCATTTGACGTAGGCACCCCTGTGGAGGACAAGCACTATCGGACGAAGGCGAACCAGGAAGAATAGACAAGTTAAGGAGAAAAGGATAAGTTGGGCAATGAGTTGTCCATGGTCTCCTTCCGGGGTTGCCCCCGGAAGAGGGGCCGAGAACGAAGGAGTAAGGGTTGTCCCCAAGGCGTGGTCCGGACTGCCCCGGGAAGGACTTGGGAACCGCCTCTCCTTGGCCAGGCGCGGCTAGGGAGCGGGGCTCAGTTGAGCCTGACAAAACGTGTCAGGACTTGCGTGGGGAACATGCGAGACGCCTGCACCCCTGTGCGTCATCATGGCGCGGACCGGCAGAGGTCCGCGCCGCGGACATGAGTGACAACTCACTGCCCGAGCTGTCATACCACCATCAAGTACGTCGACACACTGCCCGTGGCCGTCCATTGGCCACTCGCACCACCCATATGTTGTTTGTCCGCGTGGCTCAAATGCTACTGTGCGGTGCTTGGACTAGCCATTGTGGCAATCCCAGAATGTATAAAAGCGAGGAACCAACCAAGGAACAGGAACCCAATCTAGACCGATCCAATACAATCCAATCCATACTGATTCAGAGCAGACCGGATCATATTAAGCCGAATCAAGCCACCACCTGGCCAACCGACCGACCAAGACGACCAATACACTTAACAACATCAAGGCAAAGATCCATGATAAGGAGAGAAAGAGTTAGTACATTTCAGACTAGCATGATCTAGCTGAATAGGAAGAGAGAAAGGGAAAGCAAAAGAAAGAGGAAGCCCGGGAGGTGTAGGAGCTAAATAAAGCGTCCTCCCGGCACTTGAGAGTGCATCATCTTGTACAATATCCATCCAAGATAATCCACCAAAGCAAGACATAGGTTTTTTAGCCAAAGGGAGGCCCGAACCTGGGTAAAAATACTGGTGTGTGCTTTGTGTATGCTTTTCCTCCGCCTTAGCATGATCCTAAGTGCACCAACAACTTATGCTAAGCAATAGAAGCAACTATGTGATTGCAAGATATATAACTTCAAGCATGAAGGCTATCACAAAGTAAACTACACAAGTAAAGAGCTCGGGTATAGAGATAACCGAGGAACGCATGAGACGATGATTTATCCCGAAGTTCAAACTCTTGCAAGTGCTAATCTCCGTTGGAGAGGTGCGATGGCTTAGTGCTCCCGAACGCCACACATGGCCTCACCTTGAAGTGTGGTTGCTCGATGCACACCAATGCCAGAAAGGCCTCTTCTTGTAACTAGTTGCTCTATGAGAGTTTATCTTCAGTACAAAGGCAAGGTAAAATAAAAATAAAGCTAGTAAAAAGTCAAGCATATTGAGATGCTCTATGTCTGTAGATGCATATGAAACATTGTTAAGTTGTCCAACATGCAATGGTTAGTCTTGTTCAAATGATAAGTGGTAGTTGCTAGAGTTTCTACTATATGAAGTCCACATTTGTATGGTTGTTAGTTCAGAGATCTTACAATATAATTGAATATGCATAAGTTGATGATGCAATGCTCGTATTTCTTTTTATCAACCATAAGCTCATTGATGCATGATATGATCTATTCGCCTATTTGCTCGAGGACGAGTAAAGGTTTAAGCTTGGGGGAGTTGATACACGCATTTTACATTATCAATATTGTCACATATATGTTCATTTTTCATTGATATATGCCATCATACAACATTAATTATGCATTTTAGTTGATTTTTGGAACTTCCCTACAAAGTCCCTGATGTGGGCATTACCCTTCGGGTAACCGACATTAGTCTACCTCATTTGGCCCAACAAGGGGCCCATGAAGATTGCCCTAATCCAAGGTGGGCCCATACGTCGGTTACTACAGAGAAGACTTATGATACGGGGCGACCTTCGGTCTCCACCGCATCATGTGCGTCAACGCAGACACGTCACGCAAAGGTGAATCTTCTCCTTTATGCGTGCCTACAATTGTCTCTCATGAATGGTATGCTACTTCATCCTCCATCATATGACCATGATAGGAACACATCGCCAAGTACGGAGGAAGTGGACGACACCATGGAGGCTTGAGGACTCAAGGCCGAGGTCGCGGAAGCATGGAAGAGAACGTCGAGGATAAGGAGACGCGCCAGGAAGACCAGCACGCGCCGCACCGCCACTACGCCCGAGGACGACGGCACTGCCGCCCTACCTGCGCCGGCCCTATCGCCCTACCTGTGCTGGCCCTGACGCCCCACTGCAAGAGCATCAAATCTGAACCCTTTATCCCTTTGTATGCCTAAACTACCCCTCCTTTAGTGGCTCCCTATATATAGGCTCCCACCTCCCCCTTCATTAGGTAGACATAACTTGAGTGAGAACTTGGCTTATGCATCCACCATCCCTCCGGGATTAGGGAAACCCCCTCCTCTCTTAGACACAAATCTATGAGTTGTATCAAGGCACTCCTTATATGATTTATCTTTCACACTTGTGATTCTACCACGGTCTCTCACACGTGTGACTCCATAGATTGTATATCGGTCTTTCTCTCGGAGATTCTACCTCGTGTCTCTCCTTGAGGGATTCTATCGTGATAGTGGTTCGGGCTATCGGGAGTAAACAGGAATTGTATCGGGTTGTGTTGCGTACGTTCGCGTGTGTTCATCGTGTTCTTCGCCGCGTTCTTCGTGTTCTTCCTCTCCCCCGCTTTTCCCTCGGTCAATTCGTGAGATCGGGCAACCCACGTGGCCTTAGGCCGCATCATATGGTATCAGAGCAAAGGTTTCCACGAATTTGACCCTCCAATTTCACCAATTTCGCCCAAAAATTTCCCAAAAGTTTTGCCCCAAAAAATAGCTCGAAATTTGATCTCCGGATTTATTGCGTTTTTTGTGGTTTTGATCCACAGATCTATTGTCTGTAGTGTTGATCTACAATCTCTCAAATTTTCGTGCTCCAATTCTTCCTATTATGCTCCAAATCGACGATTTTATCTCCATTTTTCCGTGCTCGCGATGAACTGTTCGTGAAATTCTCTGTACACCGGCACTGCCGGCTAGCCCCTTGCGGCACTGCAGCTGCGCATCATCAGCAGAGCCCATCGCCGCATATGATGCGGCCTAAGGCCACGTGGGTTGCCCGATCTCACGAATTGACCGAGGGAAAAGCGGGGGAGAGGAAGAACACGAAGAACACGACGAAGAACACGATGAACACACGCGAACGCACGCAACACAACCCGATACAATTTCGATTTACTCCCGATAGCCCGAACCACTATCACGATAGAATCCCTCAAGGAGAGACACGAGGTAGAATCACCGAGAGAAAGACCGATATACGATCTATGGAGTCACACGTGTGAGAGACCGCGGTAGAATCACAAGTGTGAAAGATAAATCATATAAGGAGTGCCTTGATACAACTCATAGATTTGTGTCTAAGAGAGGAGGGGGTTTCCCTAATCCCGGAGGGATGGTGGAGGCATAAGCCAAGTTCTCACTCAAGTTATGTCTACCTAATGAAGGGGGAGGTGGGATCCTATATATAGGGATCCACTAAAGGAGGGGTAGTTTAGGCATACAAAGGGATAAAGGGTTCAGATTTGCTGCTCTTGCAGTGGGGCGTCAGGGCCAGCACAGGTAGGGCGATAGGGCCGGCGCAGGTAGGGCGGCAGTGCTGTCGTCCTCAGGCGTAGTGGCGGTGCGGCAGTGCCGGTCTTCCTGGCGCGTCTCCTTATCCTCGACGTTCTCTTCCATGCTTCCGCGACCTCGGCCTTGAGTCCTCGAGCCTCCATGGTGTCGTCCACTTCCTCCGTACTTGGCGATGTGTTCCTATCATGGTCATATGATGGAGGATGAAGTAGCATACCATTCATGAGAGACAATTCTAGGCACGCATAAAGGAGAAGATTCACCTTTGTGTGACGTGTCGGCGTTGACGCACATGATGCGGTGGAGACCGAAGGTCGCCCCGTATCAACTTACAAAGATACGGATTCTTGACAAACAAGGCAAGAAGATGTCGATAAAGAAAATGATAGATTAAATCTCAATGTAACCTAGCCGAGTTTGGATAGGACTCTTGAGACCTGGCCTACTATATAAGGCCAAGAGAGGGCCTACCGAACAACAACACACGAAACCCTCGCAAATTAGCATACACAAACCCTAGAAACCTTGCCTCTCGGCGAGTTCATGATGTCTACGCACACTCCTTTTCATGTAGACAGTGTTGGGCCTTGATACGTCTCCAACGTACCTATAATTTCTGATGTTCCATGCTTGGTTTATGACAATACTTACATGTTTTGCTTGCACTTTATAATGTTTTTATGCATTTTCCGGAACTAACCTATTAACAAGATGCCGAAGTGACAGTTCCTGTTTTCTGCTGTTTTTGGTTCCGTGAAAGGCTGTTCGGGCAATATTCTCGAATTCGACGAAACGAAGACCAAACATCATAATTCACCGAGACGGACCAGGACACCGAAGGAGAGTCGGAGGGGAGGCCTGGGGCCCCCACACAATAGGGCCGCACGGGCAGGCCCCTGGCCGCGCCGGCCTATGGGGAGGGTGCCTTGGTGCCCCTCCTGCGCCGCCTCTTCGCCTATATAAGCCCTTTCGACCTAAAAACGCGATACGAATTGACGAAACTCCAGAAAGACTCGAGGGGCGCCGCCACCATCGCGAAACTCCGTTTCGGGGGACAGAAGTCTCTGTTCCGGCACCCTGCCGGGACGGGGAAGTGCCCCCGGAAGCCCTCTCCATCAACACCACCGCCTCCACCATGCTCCGTGAGTAGTTCTCCCATGGACTACGGGTTCTAGCTGTAGCTAGTTGGTATTCTCTCCCCATGTACTTCAATACAATGATCTCATGAGCTGCCTTACATGATTGAGATTCATCTGATGTAATCGGTGTTGTGTTTGTTGGGATCCGATGGATTGTTACATTATGATTAGTCTATCTATAAAGTTTGTGAAGTTATTGTTGCTGCAATCTTGTTGTGTTTAATGCTTGTCACTAGGGCCCGAGTGGCATGATCTTAGATTTAAGCTCTATACTTATTGCTTAGATTGTATCTACAAGTTGTATGCACATGTCTATGTCCGGAACCAAAGGCCCCAAAGTGACGTAAATTGGGACAAGCTGGAGGGGAAGGCTTAGATATGAGGATCACATGTTTTCACGGAGTGTTAATGCTTTGCTCCGGTGCTCTATTAAAAGGAGTACCTTAATTTACGATAGATTCCCTAGAGGCCCGGCTCGCCACCTGCTGGTAGGACAAAAGATGTTGTACAAGTTTCTCATTGCGAGCACGTATGACTATATATGGAAAACATGCCTACATGATTAATGATCTTGATGTTCTGTCTTAATGCTATTTCAATCCTATCAATTGCCCAACTGTAATTTGTTCACCCAACACTTGTTATTGGAGAGTTACCACTAGTGTAGATAGCCGGGAACCCCGGTCCATCTCTCATCATCATATACTTGTTCCTACATGACATTGGAAGTAGTATCAACTATTTTCCGGTGCCATTGCTCTCATATTATCGCTATCGCTGTTGTGTTACTGTTACTATTGCTCTCATATTACTGCTGCTTTCACATCACCCCTGTTACTAGTGCTTTTCCAGGTGCAGCTGAATTGACAACTCAGTTGTTAAGGCTTATAAGTATTCTTTACCTCCCCTTGTGTCAAATCAATAAATTTGGGTTTTACTTCCCTCGAAGACTGTTGCGATCCCCTATACTTGTGGGTCATCAGGCCTCCAAGAGCAGAGGTTTGTAGAACAGCAGCAAGTTTTCCCTTAAGTGGATCACCCAAGGTTTATCGAACTCAGAGAGGAAGAGGTCAAAGATATCCCTCTCAAGCAACCCTGCAATCACGATACAAGAAGTCTCTTGTGTCCCCAACACACCTAATACACTTGTCAGATGTATAGGTGCACTAGTTCGGCGAAGAGATAGTGAAATACAAGTGGTATGAATGAATATGAGCAGTAGTAACGGCGCCAGAATATGAGTTGTAATAGGAGTCATTGTTTGTAATCTTGCGGGATGGGTTAGAAACCGTCCCGGACTCTGTAAACTTGTGTATCACGAATCCCTCGGCTCCACCTCCTATATAAGGGGGAGTCGAGGGGCAAAGAAAGTATCGAATCATTGTCTCACAAACCCTAGTTTTGATATCGTCGAGTACTTTTCGGCTGAAACCTTCAAGATCTACTTGCCCTCTACATCCAATGAAACCCTAGTCTACTACTTGTAGGCATTGACAAGTTAATACCTTGTCACCGTCAGGCTATGAAAGGGGGAATAGATCGCATCAATACTATCATAGTAATAGTTAACTCCATAATCTACAAGAGATTACAATCATAAACTACGCCAAGTACTACATGATGCACACACTATCACCATTACATCATGGAGGAGGAATAGACTACTTTAATAACATTACTAGAGTAGCACATAGATTAATAGTGATATAAAGCACATTGCAATCATAAAGGAATATAAATAAGCACTTCACTATGCTATTCCGAATTACTCTTTGGCAAGATAACGAACACTAATTCATCATGTAGGCAAACCTTAAAGATGTATTCCCAAGTACTAATAAACACCCCACGCCGTCACTCGTGAGCATTCATAGGAGGTACTAACACACCACAATTTCATAGAGACATCTAACTCAAATCATAACTCAGTGAACAAGTATTCTGTGAAATATAGCCTAAGAGACCCACACGGTGCACACACTGTCACCTTTACACACGTGGGACAAGGAGTCTCCGGATATCACATAAGTAAAATCCACTTGAATAGCATAATGACATCTATATTACAAAGCTCATCATATGGATCTCAATCATGTAAGGCAGCTCATGAGATCATTGTATTGAAGTACATGGGAGAGAGAGATTAACCACATAGCTACCGGTACAGCCCTTAGCCTCGATGGAGAACTACTCCCTCCTCATGGGAGACAGCGGCGGTGATGAAGATGGCGGTGGTGTCGATGGAGATGCCTTCCGGGGCACTTCCCCGTCCCGGCGGCGTGCCGGAACGAGACTTCTGTCCCCCGCATCTTGGCTACGCGATGGCGGCGGCTCTGGAAGGTTTCTCGTACCGTGGCTTTTCCGTATCGAAGATTTAGGTCAGGGAGGCTTAAATAGGCGAAGAGGCGGAGTCGGAAGGGCTACGGGGTAGCCACACAACAGGGGGCGCGCCCCCCTTGGGCCGCGCCGGCCACCTGTGTGGTGGGCCTGTGGCTCTCCTCTGGTCCCTCTCGGGTGTTCTGGAAGCTTCGTGTAATTATAAGATGTTGGGCGTTGATTTCGTCCAATTCCGAGAATATTTCCTTACTAGGATTTCGAAACCAAAAACAGCATAAAACAGGAACTGGCACTTCGGCATCTCGTCAATAGGTTAGTTCCGGAAAACGCATAATAATGACATATAATGTGTATAAAACATGTGAGTATCATCATAAAAGTAGCATGGAACATAAGAAATTATAGATACGTTTGAGACGTATCAAGCATCCCCAAGCTTAGTTCCTACTCGCCCTCGAGTAGGTAAACGATAACAAGAATAATTTCTTAAGTGACATGCTATCATAATCTTGATCAATACTATTGTAAAGCATATGAGATGAATGCAGCGATTCGAAGCAATGATGAAGATAATGAGTAAACAAATGAATCATATAGCAAAGACTTTTCATGAATAATACTTTCAAGACAAGCATCAATAAGACTTGCATAAGAGATACTCATAAAGCAATAGATTCAAAGTAAAGGCGTTGAAGCAACACAAAGGAAGATATAAGTTTCAGCAGTTGCTTTCAACTTCAACATGTATATCTCATGGATAATTGTCAACACAAAGTAATATAACAAGTGCAATAGGTAAACATGTAAGAATCAATCCACACAGTTGATACAAGTGTTTGCTTCTAAGATAGAAGGAAGTAGGTAAACTGACTCAACATAAAAGTAGAAGATTGGCCCTTCGAAGAGGGAAGCATGGATTACTATTTTTGTGCTAGAGCTTTTATTTTGAAAACAAGAAACAATTTTGTCAACGATAGTAATGAATCATATGTGTTATGTATAAGATATCCTATAAGTTGCAAGCCTCATGCATAGATTACCAATAGTGCTCGCACCTTGTCCTAATTAGCTTGGATTAACATGGATTATCATTGCGTAGCATATGTTTCAACCAAGTGTCACAAAGGGGTACCTCTATGCCTCCTGTACAAAGGTCTCAGGAGAAAGTTCGCATTGGATTTCTTGCTTTTGATTATTCTCAACTTAGACATCCATACCGGGACAACATAGACAACAGATAATGGATTCCTCTTTAATGCATAAGCATTCAACAACAGTTAAAATTCTCATAAGAGATTGAGGATTAAATGTCCAAACTGAAACTTCCACCATGGATCATGGCTTTAGTTAGCGGCCCAATGTTCTTCTCTAACAATATGCATACTCAAACCATATGATCATGAAAATCGCCCTTACTTCAGACAAGACGAACATGCATAGCAACTCACATGATATTCAACAAAGGTATAATAGTTGGTGGCGTCCCCTGACAAGGGATTAACTTGTCAATGCCTACGGATTGTAGACTAGGGTTTAGTTGGAAGTAGAGGGCAAGTAGATCTCGAAGGTTTCAGCCGAGAAGTACTCGACGATTATGAAAATTAGGGTTTGAGAGACAATGATTCGATGCTTTCTTTGTCCCTCAACTCCCCCTTATATAGGAGGTGGAGCCGAGGGATTTGTATTGTACAAGTTACAGAGTCCGGGATGGTTTCCAACTCATCCCGCAAGATTACAAATAACATCTCCTAATACAACTCTAACTTTCCTTAATATCGACTTGGGCTTCCGATTCTTCTTATTCTTCGAATCGTGGGCCTTCAGTAAACCCCGGGTACTATCTTCGGCAGGCCCATTGGGGATGCCTATGTCAGTAGCCCCCGAGATTTTGCTTGAATCGTAGAGTCAGGGAAAATCTCCACTGTTTATATTTACTCGACAACTTTAAACTTTTCTATATTTCTTCATATGAATTTCTATATTGTACAGGGATAATGGTAGTTGGGGCTAGTTCATCCGACGGATCAGGTACTAGTTAACCGCTCTATCGGCAATCCGCAAAAACCTACTTCAAGATCACGTCCCCGGACATGATCTCGGGATACCGGTGTAAACTTCGACAGTGCCGCTTAAGGTCTTACCATTCTGTCGAGTCCCGACTCATATTTATCGGGTACCTAATGCTCCGTTAGGATTTTTCTTCGTATCTGTTGATACGGATAAAAGTAGCAAACCGACGTCGGAGACGGCGCCACGCCACTCGGAACGGATCCGGGTCTTACCTTCGCAAAGTTTTACGGCATTCGGAAATTGTTCGCAACTTTGGCGTTCGAGAATATATTGTCGAGTGCTTATTCGGCTGTTGGAATGGCACATTTTATTGAGTCAACGGATGACTTATATTGCTCTCCCGATGGGAGTATATGTAGAGTTATTTATAACTCGAAATATACTCTCTTGTTGTTCTATCTTTTTTTTTTATAATTTCATCGGGCACGCGAACAGCGTTCCCGATGGGAGTAGCCCCCGAGGCTACAGCCAAGGACTTGTGCTTGGGTGTAGGCTCCACGCCTTATGCCACTATATTTTCTTTCCCTCCCGAAATTTTCAAATCTCTCGGGTGCGCGAACAGCGCTCCCGATGGGAGTAGCCCCCAAGGCTATGAGAAAATATTTTGTATTTGATCATAGGCTCACACCATTTCTATTTTGTCTTTCTCGAACTTTTCATTTTTTCCAAAGTAGCCCCCGAGCATTTGGGAAAAAACTTGTATTTGATCAAAGGCTCCCGAAATAATCAACAATCTTCTGCTGTCGCCATTCTTACAAACCTTCGTAGCCGAAATTTTCTATTGTCAAGGTGACATCATTGCTGACGATAGCCACGATCACTGTATCGGGAAAACGCGAGAACTTCTCTCCCTCTGTCTCGTGGGCCCAAATTTTTACCACGTTGACACGTCGTGCAAGTGGGGAACACACGTCCTCCGCTTTTCCTGGCGTACGTACCGTAACTCCCCAGGGTGAAATTACTTTTTTACCCCTGTTCCACGTGTTCATCATCTGCCGCACACTTTTTCCATCCAACGGTACGCCGGTTCGCCGCACCTCTATTTAAGGTCCACTTCTTCTTCCTCCAGCACTTTCGCTCGCGCCGCTCCCCTGTTCTTCTCTTGCAAAAATCTCCTCTTGCGCCCACAGTTCCTTGAGCTCAACTTCTCTCGAGCTGCACTCCTGCGCCATTGTTGATGCCACCGCGCAGACTGACCAGGCACAGCACGCCGGAATCAACGATGGCCTCCACAGATCTGGGAAGCGCTGAGTGGGAGAGATCCAAAATCTCTGCCCAAGACATCAACCTCCTGAAGAAACTGGGAATCAGCAAGAAACCCAAGGCAATGTGCTTCCCCAGCGAAGAGAGCTACCGAACCCCTCCAATGGAGTATCGGGTTAGTTTCGTCGATCATCTCATCTGCGGTCTTTCTGCCCCCATTCACCCTTTTCTTCGGGGGTTGCTTTTTGTTTATGGACTGCAACTTCATCACCTCACACCCAACTCTATCCTCCACATTTCCATCTTCATCACCCTTTGCGAATCCTTCCTCGGCATCCAGCCTAACTGGGCGTTGTGGAAGCGTATCTTTTTTTGTCGCCGTAATGGCTCTCCCAATGTCGCCTATAACATAGGCGGCGTTGTTATCTGCGTTCGCCCTGATGTCGATTACTTTGATGTCAAATTCCCTGACTCAGTTCAAGGGTGGCGCAAAAAATGGTTGTACATTCATGAGGAGAATCACGGATGAGCTGAAGACAACATCCCTCCTTTTGATGGTGCCGAGAAAATCTACCGCCGCCGTTCCTGGGACGCAGAGGCTACCGAGGAAGAAAAAACGGCGACGGAGGCATTGATGACCCGCATGCGCGAGCTGCAGAACACCCGCGGCAAAGAGCTGTCGGGTATCCAAATCACGGCATATTTCCTTAGAATCAGAGTGCAGCCCCTGCAGGCTCGCAAAATACCCTCTGGAAGTATGCTGGCGACAATGATGTGGATCGCCTGTCGGTGGATTTACCGGTCAAGGACTTAGAAAAACTTGTCCGGAAAATTTCCTCCCTCAGCAAAAGAGATCCTGTCCCGTCTTCTTGCCGAGTAAAACCATACAGCGCCACCAATGCGCTTCCAAAGGTAACTTTTGTCGACTCGTTATTCTTGTTTGACATCCTTTGCATAACTCCTTTCTTGACATCCCTCTTTGCTTTGTACAGAACCATCCCGATATTGTCTCTCTTCCTCCCCTTCCTGAAGGTGGGGAAGTCAAAGAACGAGCCGTTGTCACTGATGACAACCAAGATGCTCCTTCTTTTGAGAATGAACCCGCAGGTTCTCGAAAATCTGCGGGATCCTCTGAAAAGGAGGTTGCCTCTGAAGCTACCGCATCGGCACAGTCTCCTCCTCCTGCTGTTTCTCCAAAGAACAAAAGGAAGAGGACAGACGTCGAAGATTCCGGCACCTCCAAAGCCGAAGAAGCTGCTCCTTCACGTCAGAAGGCAGCTTTCGATCCATACCTGATGCCCTCGTCAGTTCGTAAATTACTCCTTGGCTCTCGCTGTTTCGATTCTTGAAAGTTTTTTGTCTATCTTGCTTTTTATACTGCCGCAATTTAATTGTAGTGGTGACGAGGAAGAAATGCCAGCCATTGATGCGACTGCTCGAACGAGTACGTCGCATACTCTAGTTGTTTCTGAAGTGCCAGTTGAAGGAGAAGAATCTTCGCCTCCTCAACAAAACACCGACGCACCTACTCCTCCTGCAAGCCCTCTTGCCCCTTCACCAAAAAGGGGAAGGGTTGAAACAATCACGGAGCCTACCTTGCCATTGGGTAGCTCCTCGACTCCTTGATAACCCACAAGTATAGGGGATCGCAGCAGTCTTCGAGGGAAGTAAAACCCAAATTTATTGATTCGACACAAGGGGAGGTAAAGAATACTTATAAGCCTTAACAACTGAGTTGTCAATTCAGCAGCACTCGGAAAAGCACTAGTAACAGGGGTGATGTGAAAGTAGCGATGATATGAGAGCAATAGTAACAAGAATACAGCAAGCAAGAGTAATAGTAATATGAGAGCAATGGAACCAGAAAATAGTTGATACTACTTCCAATGACATGTAGAACGAGTATATGATGATGAAAGATGGACCGGGGTTCCCAGCTATCTACACTAGTGGCAACTCTCCAATAACAAGTGTTGGGTGAACAAATTACAGTCGGGCAATTGATAGGATTGAAATAGCATTAAGACAGAACATCAAGATCATTAATCATGTAGGCATGTTTTCCATATATAGTCATACGTGCTCGCAATGAGAAACTTGTACAACATCTTTTGTCCTACCAGCCTGTGGCAGCCGGGCCTCTAGGGAATCTATCGGATATTAAGGTACTCCTTTTAATAGAGCACCGGAGCAAAGCATTAACACTCCGTGAAAACATGTGATCCTCATATCTAAGCCTTTCCCTCCAGCTTGTCCCAATTTCCGTCACTTTGGGGCCTTTGGTTCCGGACATAGACATGTGCATACAACTTGTAGATACAATCTAAGCAATAAGTATAGAGCTTAAATCTAAGATCATGCCACTCGGGCCCTAGTGACAAGCATTAAACACAACAAGATTGCAACAACAATAACTTCATAAACTTTGTAGATAGACAATCATAACGTAACAATCCATCGGATCCCGACAAACACAACACCGATTACATCGATGGATCTCAATCATGTAAGGCAGCTCATGAGACCATTGTATTGAAGTACATGGGATAGAGAGTACCAACTAGCTATCTGCTAGAACCCGTAGTCCATGGGGGAACTACTCACGGAGCATGATGGAGGCGATGGCGTTGATGGAGATGGCTTCCGGGGCACTTCCCCGTCCCGGCAGGGTGCCGGAACAGCAGACTTCGTCCCCCGAATTGGAGTTTCGCGATGGTGGCGGCGCCCCGGAGTCTTTCTCGGAGTTTCATCAATTGGTACTGCGTTTTTAGGTCGAAAGGGCTTAAATAGGCGAAGAGGCGGCGCAGAGGGCGACAGGGTGGCCCCACACTAGGCCGGCGCGGCCGGGTGTGGCCCGCGCGGCCCACCCGTGTGGTGGCCCCCGGCTCTCCTCCGACTCTCCTTCGGTGTTCTGGATGCTTCCGGGAAAAATAGGATCTTGGGCGTTGATTTCGTCGAATTCCGAGAATATTGCCCGAACAGCCTTTCCGGAACCAAAAACAACGTAAAACGAGAACTGGCACTGTGGCATCTTGTTAATAGGTTAGTTCCGGAAAATGCATAAAAACATTATAAAGTGCAAGCAAAACATGTAAGTATTGTCATAAAACAAGCATGGAACATCAGAAATTATGGATACGTTGGAGACGTACTTAGTTCCTACTCGTCCTCGAGTAGGTAAACGATAAAAAGAATAATTTCTGTAGTGACATGCTACTTACATAACCTTGATCATACTATTACAAAGCACATGAGATGAATGATGTGACTCAAGGCAATGATTTATAGTTGCTAACAAATAGATAACATATAGCAAAACTTTTCATGAATAGTACTTTCAAGACAAGTATCAAAAGTCTTGCACAAGAGTTAACTCATAAAGCAATAGATTCAAAGTAAAGGCATTGAAGCAACACAGAGGAAGATTCAAGTTTCAGCAGTTGCTTTCAACTTTCAACATGCATATCTCATGGATAATGGTCAACACAAAGTAATATGATGAATGCAAATAAGTAAGTATGTAAGAATCAATGCACAGTTGACACAAGTGTTTGCTTCTAAGATGGAAGGAAGTAGGTAAACCGACTCAACATAAAGTAAAAGAAAGGCCCTTCGCAGAGGGAAGCAGGGATTAAATCATGTGCTAGAGCTTTTTAAGTTTTGAAATCATATGGAGAGCATAAAAGTATAGTTTTGAGAGGTGTTTGTTGTTGTCAACGAATGGTAGTGGGAACTCTAACTACCTCATCAAACAGACTTTCAAAGAGCGGCACCCATGAAGGACGTTATCTCTACCAGCAAGGTAGATCATCCCTCTTCTCTTTTGTTTACACATGTAATTTAGTTTTAGTTTTATGGTTGACACTCCTCCCAACCTTTTGCTTACACAAGCCATGGCTAACCGAATCCTCGGGTGCCTTCCAACATTCACATACCATGAAGGAGTGCCTATTTGCAAAATTAAGTTGCTTACTGATGAATCAGAGCAAAACATGTGAAGAGAATTATTAATGAAGGTTGATTAATTGGGGGCTGGGAACCCCGCTGCCAGCTCTTTTTGCAAAATTATTGGATAAGCGGATGAAGCCACTAGTCCATTGGTGAAAGCTGCCCAACAAGATTGAAAGATAAAACACCACATACTTCCTCATGAGCTATAAAACATTGACACAAAATAAGAGATAGTAAAGTTTTGAATTGTTTAAAGGTAGCACATGAAGTATTTACTTGGAATGACAGGAAATACCACATAGTAGGTAGATATGGTGGACACAAATGGCATAGGTTTTGGCTAGAGGTTTTGGATGCACGAGAAGCATTTCCTCTCAGTACAAGGCGTTGGCTAGCAAGGTTGTTTGAAGCAAACACAAGTATGAACCGGTACAGCAAAACTTACATAAGAACATTTTGCAAGCATTATAACACTCTACACTATCTTCCTTGTTGCTCAATTACTTTTACCAGAAAATATCTAGACCTTAAGAGAGACCAATCATGCAAACCAATTTCAACAAGCTCTACAGTATTTCTCCACTAATAGGTTTAAATTACATGAAAAAAAACTTAATCATGATCTACTTGAGAGCTCAAAACAATTGCCAAGTGTCAAATTATTCAAGACAATATGAGGCATTTTCTGTTTCCAACCAAATAACCATAAGTGATGTAGCTTCCAACTTTTATCATTGAACATTAAAAGTAAAACAAAGAACAAGTGTTCATATGAAAAAGCGGAGCGTGTCTCTCTCCCAAACAAGGATTGCTAGGATCCAATCTTATTCAAACAAAAATAAAACACACAGACGCTCCAAGTGAAGAACATAAGATGTGACCGAATAAAAATATAGGTTCAATAGAAGAAACCTGATAAGTTGATGAAGAAGGGGATGCCTTGGGCATCCCCAAGCTTAGACGCTTGAGTCTTCTTGAAATATGCAGGGATGAACCACTGGGGAATCCCCAAGCTTAGACTTTTCACTCTTCTTGATCATATATCATCCTCCTCTCTTGATCCTTGAAAACTTCCTTCACACCAAACTTCTCATAAACTTCATTAGAGGGGTTAGTACTCAAAAAACTTGAATTCACATTGGTCCTGTAGTGACACATTGCAAGAACTCAATAAAACATTAGCTACAGCTCTCCACGTCTAGAAAGCCTTGCTTAAAGTCCGCAAGAGACAATGCAAAAAATAGAGATAGAATCTGCCAAAACAGAACATCCAGTAAAGACGAATTTAAAAGAGGTACTTCCGTTGCTCAAATCAGAAAACTCAAAACTAATGAAAGTTGCGTACATATATGAGGAACACGCACGTAAATTGGCATAATTTTCTGAGTTACCTACAGAGAAAACAGCCCAGATTCGTGACAGATAGAAATCTGTTTCTGCGCAGAAATCCAAATCTAGTATCAACCTTCGATTAGAGGCTTCATTTGGCACAACATTGCAATAAAATAAAGATAAGGAGATGTTACTACAGTAGTAACAACTTCCAAGACACAACAAAACAGTAGCAAAATAAACACATGGGTTATCTCCCAAGAAGTTCTTTCTTTATAGCCATTAAGATGGGATCATCAGTTTTAATGATGCACTCGCAAGAAATAAGAGTTGAAGCAAAAGAGAGCATCAAAAAGCAAATTCAAAACACATTTAAGTCTAACACACTTCCTATGCATAGGAATCTTGTACACAAATAAATTCATGAAGAACAAAGTGATAAGCATAAGAAGATAAAACAAGAGTAACTTCAAAATTTTAAGCATATAGAGAGGTGTTTTAGCACCATGAAAATTTCTACAACTATATTTTCCTCTCTCATAATAATTTTCAGTAGCTTCATGAACAAACTCAATAATATAACTATCACATATAGCATGCTTTTCATGATCCATAAACACATAATTTTTATCAAGCTCAAAAATAGTGCGATTAAAACTTTCAAACACACTTTTATCAATAATATAACAAGATGGTTGATCAATCTCAAGAGATATGGGACTCATAGATAATGTCAAGACCTCTCCAATCCCATTTTCATTAGTAGTACAATTAATATTATCAAGTAACATAGGACCATCATCAAGAGCTTTATCATAAACATTTGCTACGCAAAATTCTTTAGTACCATGCATTTCGACATCAGGCACAAACAAAGCATTATCATAAGATTTATCAAAGTAGCATGGATTATCATAAATAACAGTAGCATAATTATTCTCACAAGTTTTACTCATAGGGAATATTTCAAGAGAATCCACAGGAACATAACATTCAACCTCTTTCGGTAAGCATGGAGGACAATCAAATAGTGTAAGAGATAAAGAGTTACTCTCATTAGAAGGTTGGCATGGGTAGCTAATCCATTCTTCCTCCTTTTGTTCATCACTCTCCTCTTATTTTTCATCCAATGAGCTTTCAGGTTCATCAATTTCCTCCTCTTTTTCATCCAATGAGCTTTCAGGTTCATCAATTTCTTCTTCCGCTGGTTCCTGCAAATTGTGAGTGCATTCTTGTGCATTAAGGAGTCTCTCTTTATAATCAATGATATAAGGATTATCAGTGTAACTTTCATTGCAAAAATTAAGGATAGAAGAGACATAATCTTTAAGGTCCTTACAAACAACACAAGTTTCATAATTTTTAACCATGAAGGATTCTATCTCGAGGCTCCCATAAATATGACAAATTGTTCTACCTCTTCAAACCCAAAATGAATATAGCTATTCCGATTATAGTTCTTAATTAAAAATTCCTCACTAAAGCCACATTGAAATTTAAGATGTTTAGTGTCCTGTTGAGAGCAACAGTTTATATCATGGCGTTTAAGCAAGATTTTAGCAATTGTATTCAATTTTTCTATCACAAGCACTCATCACTTTTCTCGCTCTTGATTCTCTATAATTATTATAATATTCTATAAGCTCCAAGTAGGTTATGGGTTCTCCCATAACAGCAGTTTTTAATTTTTAGGTTTTTCAAATTTTTATGGATTTTTGGGTATATGAGAAAAGTAAAACAAGACAAAAAGAAACTAGACAAAAGTAAACTAATAAAAATAAAACAAGACGGAAATAAACTAAGCACAAATAAACTAGGCAAAAGTAAACTAAGCAAAACAAAGTAAAACAAAATAAAACAGAGAGAGAGGTAGAGTGTACTCCCCAGGTGAACTTATGAGTAGAGCTATGCCTCCCCGGCAACGGCGCCGTAAAACGGTCTTGATAACCCACAAGTATAGGGGATCGCAACGGTCTTCGAGGGAAGTAAAACCCAAATTTATTGATTCGACACAAGGGGAGGTAAAGAATTCTTATAAGCCTTAACAACCGAGTTGTCAATTCAGCTGCACCTGGAAAAGCACTAGTAACAGGGGTGATGTGAAAGTAGCGGTGATATGAGAGCAATAGTAACAAGTAATACAGCAGCGAAGTAATAGTAATATGAGAGCAATGGCACCAGACAATAGTTGATACTACTTCCAATGACATGTAGAACGAGTATATGATGATGAAAGATGGACCGGGGTTCCCAGCTATCTACACTAGTGGCAACTCTCCAATAACAAGTTTTGGGTGAACAAATTACAGTCGGGAAATTGATAGGATTGAAATAGCATTAAGACAAAACATCAAGATCATTAATCATGTAGGCATGTTTTCCATATATAGTCATACGTGCTCGCAATGAGAAACTTGTACAACATCTTTTGTCCTACCAGCCGGTGGCAGCCGGGCCTCTAGGGAATCTACTGGATATTAAGGTACTCCTTTTAATAGAGCACCGGAGCAAAGCATTAACACTCCGTGAAAACATGTGATCCTCATATCTAAGCCTTTCCCTCCAGCTTGTCCCAATTTCGTCACTTTGGGGCCTTTGGTTCCGGACATAGACATGTGCATACAACTTGTAGATACAATCTAAGCAATAAGTATAGAGCTTAAATCTAAGATCATGCCACTCGGGACCTAGTGACAAGCATTAAACACAACAAGATTGCAGCAACAATAACTTCATAAACTTTGTAGATAGACAATCATAACGTAACAATCCATCGGATCCCGACAAACACAACACCGATTACATCAGATGGATCTCAATCATGTAAGGCAGCTCATGAGACCATTGTATTGAAGTACATGGGATAGAGAGTACCAACTAGCTACTGCTAGAACCCGTAGTCCATGGGGGAACTACTCACGGAGCATGATGGAGGCGATGGCGTTGATGGAGATGGCTTCCGGGGCACTTCCCCGTCCCGACAGGTGCCGGAACGAGACTTCGTCCCCGAATTGGAGTTTCGCGATGGTGGCGGCGCCCCGGAGTCTTTCTCGGAGTTTCGTCAATTGGTACCGCATTTTTAGGTCGAAAGGGCTTAAATAGGCGAAGAGGCGGCGCAGAGGGGCGACAGGGTGGCCCCACACCAGGCCGGCGCGGCCGTGGTGTGGCCCGCGCGGCCCACCTCGTGTGGTGGCCCCCTGGCTCTCCTCCGACTCTCCTTCGGTGTTCTGGATGCTTCCGGGAAAAATAGGATCTTGAGCGTTGATTTCGTCGAATTCCGAGAATATTGCCCGAACAGCCTTTCTGGAACCAAAAACAGCAGAAAACGAGAACCGGCACTGTGGCATCTTGTTAATAGATTAGTTCCGGAAAATGCATAAAAACATTATAAAGTGCAAGCAAAACATGTAAGTATTGTCATAAAACAAGCATGGAACATCAGAAATTATGGATACGTTGGAGACGTATCACTCCTCTTTTGGATGATGTAAGTCCTTAAATGCTTTCTAATGCTGTCGATGTTTTCTCTGTTTGCTTCTTTTGATTTTGTGCTATCGCACTTTTTTCCCCTACCGACGCTTTCTTTATCTTTCTTTCTTTTAACAACCTTTGATTAAAGAATTCATACGCTTCGGTGCCCAATTCGTTGGGTACCGCGATTATGCTAGCAAAGCTGAAGGTAATGTCTTTCTGCTTCTCTTTACCCTTGCCTTCTCACTCCTTTCTTGTCGTGATTTTAACTAGATTTAACTATCTTGGCAGAAAAACTGGCGGAGGCCAACGAGCGTGCCAACACACTTGCTCAAAAATTAGAGCAAAGTGAGGAGGCTCGTAAGAAGGCCGAATCAGTTGCTAGTAAGGCTAGGGCAGAGGCTGACAAGGCCAAAGCCGACGCTGCTGGTGTCGAACAACTTAAGAAGAGGCTTCACGACGCCGAGACTTCGCTGAGCGAGCATATAGCCGCACAATCTGCTCGCGAAGACGCGATTATTAAACGCCTAAAGTCGCAAAACCGTCGCTTTGTCAGTGAGTATCTGAACCATTTTGTACTCTTTGGACTTGCTTTTTCTTTACTTGTTTGTTGATCAATAAATTTCTGTCTCGACAGATAAGACATCTCAGGAATTTGAACTTGAAGATCCCGACAATGATCCTCTTCTTGACGCACTTGCGTTCCTTGAGTTTCACGGAACAGAAGCACGCGAAGGCATTGATCAGGCCAAGGAAGGACTGTCGCGGCTCTTCCCCTATTTCTTTCCGAAAAAGGAGGAACCCGCGACTTTTCTTGCTCTTGCCAAGTGCTTTAATCCGCCAGAAGATCTTGGACTGAAGCTGCGCCAAGAAAATATGAAGGTTGCTGTTGAAAGCACTGTCGCCCTAGTTGCTGACAGCCAGCAAAACATTGACTGGACCAAAGTTGGCGACACACAGGAGATGGAGACCACGAAGTGGCGATCGCTGATCAAGGCTGCGAAGCCCAACACCAAGAAGATCCTCGCTTATCTTGGATTCAAGCCTACTCCTGCCCCTAGCGCGTCGAAGCCGGAGGTCTAGTAGAATGCCCTATCTTTTTCTGTTTTTCATTTTCATGTTCCTTCTGAAGTTGTCGCCACAGTAGCTTTGGCGACAACTGTCGTAGTAATTCTTTTGAAGACTCCTTCTGTAATATCTGTGTAAATGTCCCGAAGATCAATGGAATTCTATTTTGCGTGATCATTGATACTGAAATTTTCTTTTCCAGTTGATATTTGATAACTACTCCGCAAATCCTCATCCTGCCGATACTTTTCCTGCTGCCTCTTTCTCGAAGAAAACACTTGTCGCTGATGACCTTGTCGAAGGTTCTTCAAGTAAACACTCCCCGCAGGATTTGCAAGAACTTCGCCAACAACTTCAGTCTTTGAAGAAACAATCACTTATGATGATGGATCAGTCCCGAAAATCATCCGAAAGGGAGAAAATTGCACTTCAACAAGCTCGAGATGCCATAGCTGCCAAAGAAGCCGCTTTATCTGAAGCCACGAAAGCTGCTTCTCGAGAAAACACCCTGCTTGAATTGATGATTGAGGCAAGCTCAGAAATGGCGGGTATACTTCTTGGGCTAATCCTTCTCTTCCTTTTTGTACTTTGCCTGTTTTCTGCCTTTAACTGATGTACTGTCACCAAGTAGGTCCCTTTTTGGATGCTGAGGCCGAGGATCAAAGAGTGTATACAAGATCAAATCTTCTTATTAATTTAGGTCTTGATCATGGCGTCCTCTTCTGGGCCACCCCTGAGCGTACCCGCCAAATTGTAAGATTCCAAGACCGCTCGTGCCAAGTTCGGGGATTTCTTGAGTTTTGTTCCAGCACTTTATCCAAGGTTTTCAACGCTATGTTTCCTCGGAATGTTCAGCCAAAATCTCTCCTCGAACTGATGGAGAAATTTAAGGATGTGCAGAAGATCCATGGTTTTGTAAAAGCTCAACTGATAGCTGGTGCCAAGGTTACCCTTATTATGCTTCAAATCTATCACCCCAAACTTGATATGACAAAGGTGGTGGAGACTGTTCATACTAAGCTGAGGCAACAGCGAAGAGGTGTTGATAAAATCAATGCACGGATCACCCCAGTAGCTGAGGAAATAATTGATGACCTTCTTCGGATGGACGCCGGCTTTTTTTCAGACGGCCATTATGCCGATTTTTTGGGTGCTGCTCCCGAAGAAGCCAGAGTAAACATTGACGACTTGTTGGGTCGCAACTGAGTTTGCATTTAAAAACTATATCTTTGTTGTATGTACATTGTAAGTTGTATATATTTTTCTTCCTTCAAGCCCCCGAGTGTTTCGGTGGTAGATCCTTGCGTTGTGTATGCGAGGTATTAAACCAAAGCATCCAGGTTTTTATACTATATTTGCGGGTACTAGCCCCCGAGTGTTTTGTCTTTGATTGCTATCTTGTAACTTCTTTTTATCTGGCGAGGTATTCGGTGCCAAGGCGATATAATTTTATTAGTTAAACTCATCTATATTGTAACTTCGAGGCGTAAGCCCCTGATCGTGTCGAAGAACAGATATATATTTCCACTATCTTTATTATATTGCAGCTCCGCGAGCCCGCCTCATTAAAAACCTTTCCCAGCCTCACTCGGTGCCCCGAAAAAGGAAAAGAGTGCGTCTGAAAACTCGCGGGCGTTTCAGTGCATTGTATTTTTACAAGGAGGACTATATTTCGACTCTAAGCGTAGAAACGCCTGAGCTGCGCCACGTTCCAGGGGTTTTTCTCGGGAACCCCTGTCTTCTTGTCCTTGATCCTGTACGCTCCTCCTTCGATTACTTCCGTGACGACGTAAGGGCCCAGCGATGGTGACTCGAGCTTTTCAGTACTTTGCTGATTGAGCCGTAAGACCAAATCGCCGATCTGGAAAGATCTTGGCCGCAACCGTCGATTGTGGTAGTTTTTCAGGTCCTGCTGGTACTTGGTGACTCGTGAGAGTACTTCATCCCGAGCTTCGTCGAGTGCATCCACATCGTCCTCCAAAGCTCTTCTTGAAGTTTCTTCGTCATACTCTGTGACTCTTGGGGAGTCATGCTCTATTTCGATCGGTAGTACTGCCTCAGCTCCGTGGACTAAAAAGAATGGAGTTTCTTGTGTCGCCGTGTTTGGTGTTGTTCGAATACTCCACAAAACACTTGGCAATTCTTCTGGCCAAGTATGCCGAGCCTTTTCAAGCGGTCCTAGCAGGCGCTTTTTAATACCGTTGCAGATGATACCATTAGCTTTCTCGACTTGGCCGTTGGTTTGCGGGTGCCCAACTGACGCGAAGTGCAATTTAATGCCTACTTCTGCGCAGTATGCTTTGAACTCCTTGGATGTAAAGTTACTGCCATTGTCTGTGACGATGCTGTGAGGTACTCCAAACCGAAAAACGATGCCCTTCACGAATTTTATGGCTGACGCTGCATCTGGTGAATTTATCGGCGTTGCTTCTATCCACTTGGTGAATTTATCGACGGCAACCAACATGTACTCGTATCCTCCTGGTGAAGCCTTGTGTAATTTGTCCACCATATCGAGTCTCCATTGGGCAAAGGGCCAAGACAATGGTATTGGCATCAGCTCTGCTGCTGGGGAGTGTGGTTTTGCAGCGAATCTTTGGCACGCGTCGCAGGTTCGTACTATCTCTTTTGCATCCTCGATTGTTGTCAACCAGTAAAATCCAGCCCGAAAAACCTTGGCCGCAATAGCTCGACTACTCGCGTGGTGACCACATATTCCCTCGTGTACGTCCTTTAAGATTTTTCTTCCTTCTTCGGGTGTAACGCACCTTTGCAGCACACCCGAAATACTTCGCTTGTATAACTCCCCTTTGACCACTGTGAAGGCTTTGGATCGTCGAATAACTCGCCTTGCTTCAACTGGATCGTCGGGTGTTTCTTTCCTTAGGATATACGATATGTACGCTTGCATCCATGGGACTTCTACCATCATCACCAGCTCCTGGTCCTCTTCTTCGTCTAGAACTTCTGTGAGAGGCGCTGAAGTTTTCTCCTCCTTCGTCTTTTTCTGCGCCTTCTTTGTCTTTGTTGATCTCTCAGCTATCTCTTCCCAAAACACCCCTGGCGGGATTGGGAGGCACTGCGACCCGATGTTTGCGAGAACGTCGGCTTCATCATTGCTCAGCCCATCGATGTGATTTACTTCGCATCCATCAAACATTTTCTCAAGCTCGTTGTACACCTCCTTGTATGCCACCATGCTGTCATTGACTGCATCACATTGGTTCATAACCTGCTGGGCTACCAATTGTGAGTCACCAAAGATTTTTAGTCGGGTCGCGCCGCAAGCTTTCGCCATCTTCATCCCGTGTATAAGGGCTTCATATTCTGCTTCATTGTTACATGCGTTTGAGAACGTCATCCGTAGGACGTACTTTAATTTGTCGCCTTCAGGTTATATGAGTATCACCCCTGCACCAGCTCCTTCTACTCTCTTGGATCCATCGAAGTTCATGGTCCACGTTCTCGACAAATCTAGGGGTCCTGTATTTTTCAACTCCATCCACTCTACAATGAAGTCTGGCAAAATTTGCGATTTGATTGCCTTTCTTTTTTCATACGTGATGTCCCGAGGGGAAAGTTCTATTCCCCAAAGGGAGACACGCCCTGTAGCTTCCGGATTGTTCGGTATATTTGATAGAGGTGCTTCATTGACTACTATTATCGGGTGTGCCGAAAAATAGTGGCGCAATTTTCTTGCTGTTGTAATTACTCCATATGCTAGCTTCGGTACTCGCGGTACCGCTGTTTTGAAGGCGATAAAACTTCACTGATGAAATATACCGGCCTTTGCACTCCGTGGAGTTTTCCTTCTTCCTCTCTTTCAAAAACTAGCGCCGTGCTAACCACCTGAGGTGTGGCTGCGATGTATAGCAGGAGGGGTTCCTTCTCTTTTGGTGCCACTAAGATTGGTGGTGTCGAAATTGTGTGCTTTAAATCCTCGAAAGCTTGCTCTGCCTCTTCATTCCATTGGAATTTCTCTCCTTGCTTGATTAGAGCGTAAAACGGTAATGCTTTTTCTCCCAATCTGGCGATGAATCCGCTAAAGCTGCGACTCGCCCAGCTAGTCTGTCGTACTTCCTTCAACTTTGTTGGCTTCCTCATTGTTACGATAGCTTGGATTTTTTCGGGATTTGCTTCAATCCCTCTTGCTGAAACAAGAAAACCAAGAAGTTCTTCTACAGGGACGCCAAAGGAACACTTCGTTGGGTTCAATTTGAGACAAAACTTGTCGAGGTTGTCGAAGGTTTCCTTCAGATCCTCGATTAGAGTCGTCCCCTTTTTTGATGTTATGACGACATCGTCGATGTATACTTGTACGTTTTTCCCAATTTGTGTCGCCAAGCACTTCTGCATCATCCTCTGGTATGTTGCTCCCGCGTTTTTCAAACCAAAAGGCATTGTTCTATAGCAAAATACTCCATAAGGTGTGATGAATGTTGTTTGACCTCATCTTCTTCTTTTAATCTGATCTGGTTGTAACCAGAATATGCATCCAGGAAGGAAAGACGTTCGCACCCTGCCGTGGAGTCGATAATTTGATCGATCCTTGGGAGGGGAAAGTGATCCTTTGGACAATGTTTATTGAGACACGTAAAATCGACGCACATGCGAAGGACTTTAGTGTTTTTCTTCGGCACCAACACTCGGATTTGCTACCCATGTGGCCTGCCGTATGCAGCTCCTTGATAAAACCAGCTTCTCTTAGTCGATCGATTTCGACGAAGCATAGCTTTGCGGTTTGGTTCCGAAAAACGCCGCAAAGGTTGTTTGATTGGTCTCGCTAATGGATCCAAGTTTAGGTGGTGCTCGGCAAGTTCCCTGGGTACTCCTGGCATGTCAGTTGGACACCATGCAAAGATTTTCCAGTGCTCACGGAGGAACTCGATGAGCGCGCTTTCCTATGCGAGGTCCATGTTTGCTGCGATGGACGTCGTCTTCTTTGGATCTGTCGGGTGAATCTACACCTCCTTAGAATCCTTTGCAGTGTTAAAGGTTGGTTCTTTATTAGGCCTCCCCACATCTGGTAGCACATCATAATCAGTCGTAAGTCGTGACTCCATGTATTCAGCTTGCATCCCGAAAGTTTCTGATAGTCGATGAAAATCCTTGTCACATTTATCGGCTTGTGCGAAGCTTCCTTTGACTGTAATTGGTCCCTTAGGTCCAGGTAACCTCCATAACAAGTATGTATAATGTGGTACTGCCATAAACCTGGCATATGCTGGCCGTCCCAACAAGGCGTGATACTGTGATGGGAAATCCACGACTTTGAACTCCAGCTTTTCTATCCTGTAGTTTTCTCGAGTCCCGAACTGAACGTCGAGATTAATCTTCCCCAGCGGATAACTTGGCTTCTCTGGTGTGATACCGTGGAATCGCGTGTCAGTTGGTTTCAGGTTTGCTAGGGATATGTTCATCTTCCTTAGTGTATCTCGCATACATAAGGTTTAAACCGCTGCCGCCATCTATGAACACTCGAGATACATCGAATCCTCGCAATTACTCGCTGGTAAGATCAATGCTGACCGCCCTGGTCGAGGAACTTGCTGTGGATGATCAGCTATTGTGAAGCCAATATCTTGCCCTGGCCGCGTTAAGGTATTCGGATCGTTGGTGGAGGCATCTTCTCTGCCATAAACACTCGTCGCGAGATTACTTTCTCGAGCTCTATTGGATGGCCTGCCTTTCGAATCATCGAGACCGCTCCGTTAGAGTTGGGATCAACATAAGGCGGTGGAGCGAGTGCTGCCGCTATTCCGAGCCGATGTCGATTTTCGTCCGTAATCGCGGGAGGAGGTGGCAAGTGAATCTCACTCCTGGGTCCTTGAGGATTTACGTGCGCTGCCTGAGCATTAGCATGCCATGCCCACCTTAACATTGCCTGGAAATTTCGGCAATCCTTTTGCAAGTGTCCTGACTGTCTTTTTCCATTATTGTCGAGATAAAAATGCATCTGACACGGCCCGTTCATCATCTCTTCAGGGGACACAAAAGGTCTTTGGAACCTTGACCCGGTATTTTGCCTGTTGTTTCGAGAATCATCTCTATTGTCGCCTCGCTGCTCGTTGCTCCTCTGGTAGTCATCTCTGTTGTTTCCTCCGGCGCTTGCTCGGAAGCCAGCCGAAATTTGCCCAGGAGCGTCATAACTCGAGTACTGCCGAGGAAATCGTCTCCTATTATGATAATTTCGGCCGCGGTCCTCCTCTGGTGACCTATGCCGTTTGTTGTGAACGGCATCTTCTCCATCTGCCCATCTGTTGGCTATCTCCATTAATGCAGATACTGTCTTTGGATTGGTCCTTCCCAAATCCTCGACAAAATCTCCTCGCCTGATTCCTGCGACAAACGCATCTATTGCTCTCTCGTCAGATATATTCTCTGCCGAGTTTTTAATGATATTCCATCTTTGGATATATTTTCTCATTGGTTCATCTGGCTTTTGTCGACACGACCTCAATTCCTCTAGCGATGCAGGTTTTTTGCAAGTGGACCGGAAGTTCTTGACGAATACGTCTTCAAAACTGTCCCAGCTATCGATAGATCCTGGAGGAAGTTTCTTTATCCAGGATCGCGCGGCTCCACTCAGGTGTATTTGAATACTTTGCATAGCTGTTGCTCTGGTCCCTCCTGTGAGCTTCACCGTCTCTAGGTAATCGACTAACCAATCCTCTGGAACTTGCAGGCCGTCGAATTTCTTGAAACTATCGGGCAACTTGAATCCTGAAGGGACTCGAGTTTATCGGACTCTCCTTGTGAAGCATGGCAAACCGCACATGTCCTCGTCGTTCAGTTCTGGGGAATGCCGATGTTCTCTTCTACTTTGCCGTGCTCTGTCCACCCTTGCTTGTGCTGCTGTGTCCCTTGCTCCACTTGTTCCTTCAGGAGCTGCTGCTGCTGCCGCAGGTCGTGGACTATTTTGCCTTGTTGTTCCTTCGGGAGGTGTTGATGCAAACGCCGTTCCCATGGCTCCGACTCCTGCCATTGCCATGTTGTATAGTGCCTCCCTTGGATCTCCTGTAGGTGGCCTGGATGCAAGGATAAAGACCTGTGTCGCCATATACCCAGCTTCTGGTGTCTTGGGGATGATGTTCCCTCTCGTGTCTATCGACATAAAACACATGTCGAGGTTTTGAACCAAGTGCTCTCTTTCTCCTTCAGGTATGTTTTGCAGCCTCGATCTTGCTCTGTTCCGAGCTTCCCTGTGGCTATCTCCCGAAGTTCCAGATTGTCGACTTAACTCCGCTCTTCGCCTACTTGATGCGGAGGCTGCCTCCTTTCTTCTGTTCGCAGCAGTACTGTCTCGTTTTTCCAACTCCCTTGCAGCTCGTGCGAGCCTATATTGATATGCTTGCAACTCTTCTGGCGTGGCTGTTGTGGCCATTGGTTCTGAGCCGTCCATAGCTCTTGCGGCTCTATCCCATGCTGCTTGCGGAAGTTGAACTCTATCACGAGGCTCAGGTCCGACGTATTTATTGCCTAGACCTTGTCGTAAATTAGAGGGATCGACGTATGGATTTCCTAAATCGTCGAAAGCCTCAGATGTTTCCTCTTGATCACGGCTTGGTTCTCCGATGGCATAAATCTGATGGTATTTTGTATTCAGATCTGTGCTATGTTTGGTAACACCATCATAAAGATTGGTGAAGACCTTGCCCAATGTAGTGGATTTGTCGATGAAGTTAAAGCTGTCGACACTGCTCGAGTCATCGCTTATATAAGAGTCCGCAGATGACTCGAAGGACATGTCGCTGAAGATCTTGGCGAGCTTTTCGCTTGCCCTGGTGCTGATGAAGCGTGGTGATGAAGTCTCCTCTTCGCCTGACTCGATTGACGATGTTGAGTTCGAAAAATCAGAATCGACCGCCAACAATCCCGACGAGATCGGAATTTCGAGACGATACGCTCCCTCTTTCTCGACGCGAAAGTAGAATCTTCCGAACGTCATCTCCATAGGCTCCTCCAGATACGCATATGCATCCAAACGGGAGGGCGGGTGAGGAACAAAATCGACAGGACCAGTTGCGATCTGTTTACCTCGATCCATTGCGTTGCTTGCCGTTGATGAAGTCGACGATCTTGAACGTGCCATCGAGATCAGATCCTTGACGCCTCTAATCCCCACAGTAGGCGCCAATTGACAAGGGATTAACTTGTCAATGCCTACGGATTGTAGACTAGGGTTTAGTTGGAAGTAGAGGGCAAGTAGATCTCGAAGGTTTCAGCCGAAAAGTACCCGACGATTATGAAAATTAGGGTTTGAGAGACAATGATTCGATGCTTTATTTGTCCCTCAACTCCCCCTTATATAGGAGGTGGAGCCGAGGGATTCGTATTGTACAAGTTACAGAGTCCGGGATGGTTTCCAACTCATCCCGCAAGATTACAAATAACATCTCCTAATACAACTCTAACTTTCCTTAATATCAACTTGGGCTTCCGATTCTTCTTATTCTTCGAATCGTGGGCCTTCAGTAAACCCCGGGTACTATCTTCGGCAGGCCCATTGGGGATGCCTATGTCATCCCCAGAAGCATGGTTACCGCTCAACAAGCAACTTATAAGAAATAAGATACATAGCTACATATTCTTCACCACAATAGTTTTCAAGCTATTTTCCCATGAGCTATATATTGCAAAGACAAAGAATAGAATTTTAAAGATAGCACTCAAGTAATGTACTTTGGAATGGCAGAGAAATACCATGTAGTAGGTAGGCATGGTGGACACAAATGGCATAGTTTTTGGCTCAAGGATTTGGATGCACGAGAAGTATTTCCTCTCAGTACAAGGCTAGGCTAGCGAGGTTGTTTGAAGCAAACTCAAGTATAAAGCGGTGCAGCAAGACTCACATATGAACATATTGTAAGCATTATAAGACTTTACATCGTCTCCTTGTTGTTCAAACACCTTAACCAGAAAATATCTAGACTCTAGAGATCAATCATGCAAACCAAATTTTAACAAGCTCTATGTAGTTCTTCATTAATGGGTACAAGGTACATGATGCAAGTGCTTAAACATGATCTATATGAGCACAACAATTGCCAAGTATCACATTATTCAAGACATTATACCATTTACCACATGCGGCATTTTCCGTTTCCAACCATATAACAATGAACGAAGCAGTTTCAACCTTCGACATGAACATTAAAAGTAAAACTAAGAACACTAGTGTTCATATGAACGAGCGGAGCGTGTCTCTCTCCCACACAAGCATGAATTTATTCAGAGAATGAAAATAACAAAACAAAAATAAAAGCACATAGACGCTCCAAGTAAAGTACATAAGATGTGACGGAATAAAAATATAGTTTCACTGGAGGTGACCTGATAAGTTGTCGATGAAGAAGGGGATGCCTTGGGCATCCCCAAGCTTAGATGCTTGAGTCTTCTTAAAATATGCAGGGATGAACCACGGGGGCATCCCTAAGCTTAGACTTTTCACTCTTCTTGATCATATTGTATCATCCTCCTCTCTTGACCCTTGAAAACTTCCTCCACACCAAACTCAAAACAAACTCATTAGAGGGTTAGTGCATAATCAAAAATTCACATATTCAGAGGTGACACAATCATTCTTAACACTTCTGGACATTGCACAAAGCTACTGGAAGTTAATGGAACAAACAAATCCATCAAACATAGCAAAACAGGCAATGCGAAACAAAAGGCAGAATCTGTCAAAACAGAACAGTCCGTAAAGACGAATTTTTTAGAGGCATCAGACTTGCTCAGATGAAAATGCTCAAATTGAATGAAAGTTGCGTACATATCTGAGGATCACGCACGTAAATTGGCAGATTTTTCCGAGTTACCTACAGAGAACCCTGCCCAAATTCGTGACAGCAAGAAATCTGTTTCTGCGCAGTAATCCAAATATAGTATTGACTTTACTATCAAAGACTTTACTTGGCATAACAAAGCAATAAAATAAAGATAAGGAGAGGTTGCTACAGTAGTAACAACTTCCAAGACTCAAATATAAAACAAATTTGCTTTAGTAAAATAAAACATGGGTTATCTTTCAAGAAGTGCTTTCTTTATAGCCATTAAGATGGGCTCAGCAGTTTTAATGATGCACTCCCAAGAAATAAGAGTTGAAGCAAAAGAGAGCATCAAAAAGCAAGTATGAAACACTTTTAAGCCTAACCCACTTCCTATGAAAAGGAATCTTGTAGATAAACAAGTCATGTAGCCATAATGCAACAAGCATAGGAAAACTAGACAAGCGCAACTTCAAGATTTTCAGCATATAGAGAGGTGTTTTAGTAACATGAAAACTTCTACAACAATATTTTCCTCTCTCATAATGATTTTCAGTAGCATCATGAACAAACTCAACAATATAACTATCAAATGAAACATTCTTATCATGAGTCTCATGCATAAAATTATTACTACTCCCAACATAAGCATAGCCATTCTTATTAATGGTAGTGGGAGCAAATTCAACAAAGTAGCTATCATTATTATTCTCATCATAAAATATAGGAGGCATAGTATAATCATAATAAACTTTATCCTCCATAGTAGGTGGCACCAAAATACCACTATCATTATAATCATCTTAAATGGGAGGCAAAGTATCATCAAAGTAAATTTTCTCCTCCATGCTTGGGGGACTAAAAATATCATGCTCATCAAAACCAGCTTCCCCAAGCTTAGAATTTTCCATAGCATTAGCAACAATGGTGTTCAAAGCATTCATACTAATAACATTCCCATTAGCATGCATATAAAGTTCCATGGGTTTTTTAATTCTCTCTTCAAACACATCATGTCCTAATTCAAGATAAAGTTCATAAAGATCTCTCATATTTTTGTTGTTTTCCATTAAGCCTAACTAGTGTAAACAAGAAACAAAAAGATGCAATTGCAGGATCTAAAGGAAATAGCTTCGAGCACTCACACACCGACAACAATACTAGGAGATAGCTTAGTAGTCGGAGGATGTGAATACCTTTTACCTTACCTCCCCGGCAACGGCGCCAGAAAATAGCTTGATGTCTACGCACACTCCTTTTCCTGTAGACAGTGTTGGGCCTCTGATACGTCCAAAACGTATCTACTTTCCCGAACACTTTTGCTATTGTTTTGCCTCTAATTTGTGTACTTTGGATGCAACTAACACGGACTAACGCTGTTTTCAGCAGAACTGTTCTGGTGTCTCGTTTTTGTGCAGAAATCCAACTTTCAGGAAAAACCTCGGGATTTTGACAGAAGGCCCTATTTTCCCAGAAAACTCACGGAGCCAGAAGGGCAAGTCAGGTGGAGGCCCGAGGGCCCCACACCCTAGGCAGCGCGGCCCAGGAGGGGGGCGCGCGGCCCTAGCGTGTGGCCCCCTCGGCAGGCCTCCGACGCCCTCCTTCGGACTACTTATCGGCCTCGACCTAAAAACACACGGGGAGAAGTCAAAGTCGCCACAAACCCTCCAGAACGCCGCCACATCGCGAAACTCCGTCTCAGGAACCAGAAGTCTCCGTTCTGGCACTCCGCCGGGACGGGGAATTGGAGGAGATCATCGCCGCCATCACCACCGACGCCTCTCCATCGACCAGCCATGTTTCCCCCATCCATGTGTGAGTAATTCCCCCGCTGTAGGCTGAAGGGGATGGTAGGGATTGGATGAGATTGGTCATGTAATAGTGTAAGATTGTTAGGGCATAGTGCCTAGTGTCCGTAATTGGTACTTTGATGATATTGTTGCAACTTGTTATGCTTAATGCTTGTCACTAGGGCCCGAGTGCCACGATCTCAGATCTGAACATGTTATTGTTTCATCATGATATTCATTGTTTATGGTTTTACCTGCAAGTTGTATACACATGTCGCTGTCCGGAACCAATGGCCCCGAAGTGACGAAATCGGGACAACCGGAGGGGATGGTAGTGATGTGAGGATCACATGTGTTCATGGAGTGTTAATGCTTTGCTCCGGTGCTCTATTAAAAGGAGTACCTTAATATCCAGTAGATTCCCTTGAGGCCCTGGCTGCCACCGGCTGGTAGGACAAAAGATGTTGTGCAAGTTTCTCATTGCGAGCACGTACGACTATAATTGGAACACATGCCTATTGATTGCTTTGTACTTAGACACCGTTTTATTATTATCCGCAAATGCCCCGCTTGATTGTTACATGAGTTTCTCTCATCCATGCAACGCCCGTTATCCGTCCCCGTGCCTACAGTATATTAATCCTGCTGTTTACTATAATCACTACTCGCTGTCTTTGTTACTTCTGCTCGCTGTTATTTTACTACCGCTACTACTATAAAGCTGTTACTACCGATAAACTCTTGCGAGCAAGTCTCGTTTCCGGTGCAGCTGAATTGAAAACTCCGCTGTTAAGGCTTTCAAGTATTCTTTGTCTCCCCTTGTGTCGAATCAATAAATTGGGTTTTACTTCCCGCGAAGACTGTTGCGATCCCCTATACTTGTGGGTCATCAGCCTCCAAGAGCAGAGGTTTGTAGAACAGCAGCAAGTTTTCCCTTAAGTGGATCACCCAAGGTTTATCGAACTCAGGGAGGAAGAGGCCAAAGATATCCCTCTCAAGCAACCCTGCAATCACGATACAAGAAGTCTCTTGTGTCCCCAACACACCTAATACACTTGTCAGATGTATAGGTGCACTAGTTCGGCGAAGAGATAGTGAAATACAAGTGGTATGAATGAATATGAGCAGTAGTAACTGCGCCGTAAAAATAGCTTGCTCGGCGTGCAATTGATGGTAGTAATATTGCAGGAAGTAAAGATGCGATAAAACAATGAAATAAGCGATGATTGCGGTATTTGGAAACAAGGCCTAGGGATCATACTTTCACTAGTGGACACTCTCAACATTGATCACATAATAAAACCACTCTACACTCTCTTGTTGGATGATGAACACCATTAATTGTGTAGGGCTACAAGAGCACCTCAATGCGGGAGTTAACAAGCTCCACAACATTCGATGTTCATATTTAAATAACCTTAGAGTGCATGATAGACCAACGCAATTATACCGAGTACTAACATAGCATGCACACCGTCACCGTCTGACATAGGAATCCCCAATGGGCCTGTCGAAGATGGTACCCGGGGTTTACTGAAGGTCCACAACCCGAAGGATAAGAAGATTCGGAAGCCCAAGATACTATTAAGGAAAGCTAGAGTTGTAATAGGAGTCATTGTTTGTGATCTTGCGGGATGGGTTAGAAACCCTCCCGGACTCTGTAAACTTGTGTATCACGAATCCCTCGGCTCCACCTCCTATATAAGGGGGAGTCGAGGGGCAAAGAAAGTATCGAATCATTCTCTCACAAACCGTAGTTTTGATATCATCGAGTACTTTTCGGCTGAAACCTTCGAGATCTACTTGCCCTCTACATCCAACGAAACCCTAGTCTACTACTTGTAGGCATTGACAAGTTAATACCTGGTCAATTGGCGCCATCTGTGGGATCTAGAGGCGACAAGGAGCTGATCTCGATGGCACGTTCAAGATCGTCGACTTCGTCGATAGCAAGCAACATCATGGACAGAGGTAAACAGATCGAAACTGGTCTCGTTGATTTTGTTCCTCACCCGCCCTCCCGTTTGGATGCATATGCGTATTTGGAGGAGCCCATGGAGATGACGTTCGGAAAGTTACACTTTCGCGTCGAGAAAGAAGGAGCGTATCGTCTCGAAGTTCCAACTCGTCGGGATTATCGGCGGTCGATCCCGATTTTTCAAGCTCATCTTCATCCATCGAGTCAGGCGACGAGGAGATTTCGTTGCCACGCTTCATCAGCACCAAAGCAAGCGAAAAACTCGCCAAGATCTTCAGCGACATGTCCCTCGAGTCATCCGCGGACTCCTATATAAGCGATGACTCGAATAACATCGACAACTTCGACTTCATCGACAAGTCCATCACTGTTGGAGAGGTCTTCACCAATCTCTATGATGGTGTCACCAAACCCAGCAAGGTTCAGAATCCAAAATATCATCAGATTTACGCTATTGGAGAAGCAAGTCGCGACCAGGAGGAAACATCAGAGGCTTTCGATGACTTGGGAAATCCATATGTCGATCCCTCTGACCTAAGGCGAGGTTTGGGCAATAAATATGTCGGGCCTACACCACGTGTTAGGGTTCAACTCCCACAAGCAGCATGGGATAGAGCCGCAAGAGCTATGGATGGTTCAGAACCAAAGGCGACAACTGCTACGACTGAAGAATTGCAGGCCTACCAATATAGGCTCGCTCGAGCTGGAAGGGAATTAGAAAAACAGATAGCTGCTCTGAACAGAAGAAAGGAGGCAGCCTCAACATCAAGCAGGCGAAGAGCAGAGTTAAGTCGACAATCAGGAACTTTGGGAGATAGCCACAGAGAAGCTCGACGGAGAGCAAGGTCGCGGCTGCAAAATATACCTGAAGCTGAAAGAGAGACTTTAATTCAAAACCTTGACATGTCTTTCATGTCAATCGACACGAGGGGGAATATCATTCCAAAAACACCGGAAGCAGGGTACATGGCAACGCAAGCTTTCATCTTAGCGTCTAGGCCACCTCCCGGGGATCCAAGAGAGGCGTTGTACAACATGGCTATGGCAGGATGTGGAGCCATGGGAGCAGCATTCGCAGCCACACCTCCCGAAGGAGCTGCAAGACAAAATAGCCCGAGACCTACTGCAGCAGTGCAAGATCCACCAGTAGCAAGTGGAGTCAGAGATACGGCGGCTCAGGCCAGGGTAGATAGAGCGCGACAAGGTAGAAGAGAACATCGACAGTCACCAGAACTTGCTGAAGAAGATATGTGTGGACTCCCGTGTTTTACGCGACGGGTCCGGAAAACTCGAGTCCCCTCAGGATTCAAGTTACCCGATAGTTTCAAGAAATTTGATGGCCTACAAGATCCCGAGGATTGGTTAGTCGATTACCTCGAGACGGTAAAGCTGGTAGGTGGAACTAGAGCAACAACCATGCAGAGCATTCAAATACATCTGAGCGGAGCCGCAAGATCGTGGATAAAGAAGCTTCCCCCAGACTCCATCGACAGCTAGGATAGCTTTGAGGATGTGTTTGTCAAGAATTTCCGGTCAACCTGCAAAAAGCCTGCGACACTAGAGGAGTTGAGATCATGCCGACAAAAGCATGACGAATCAATGAGGAAGTACATTCAAAGGTGGAACATCATTAAAAACTCGGCAGAGAATATATCTGACGAAAGAGCGATAGATGCGTTCGTAGGAGGAGTTCGACGAGGCGATTTTGTGGAGGACTTGGGAAGAACCAACCCAAGGACAGTATCAGCATTAATGGAAATAGCAAACAGATGGGCAGATGGCGAGGATGCTGTACATAATAAACGACACAGGTCACCAGAGGAGGACCGCAGTCGAAATTTTCAAAATAGACGACGATTTTCTCGGAAATTTTCGAGTTACGATGCCCCTGGCCAAATATCGGCTGGGTTTCGGGGAAACAATGGAGGAAACAATAGAGATGATTATCAAAGGAATAATGCACAGCAAGGCAACAATAGAGATGACTCCCGAAATAACAGGCAAAATAGCGGGTCGAGATTTCAGAGACCTTTCGTAACTCCCGAAGATATGATGAACGGGCCATGTCAGATGCATTTTTACCTCGACAGCAATGGGAGAAGGTAGTCAGGACATCTGCAGAAGGACTGCCAAAACTTCCAAGCAATGCTGCGAGTTGCAGGAATAGCTAATGCACAAACAGTAAATAGAAACCCCCAGGGGCCCAGGAGTGAGATTCACTTGCCACCTCCTCCCGCAATTACGGACGAAAATCGACATCAGCTCAGAATAGCGGCAGCACCAGCACCACCACCTTACGTTGATCCCAACTTTCATGGAGCGGTCTCAATGATTCAGAAAGGCAGGCCATCCAATAGAGCTCAGAAAGTAATCTCGCGACAAGTGTTTATGGCAGAGAAGATGCCTCCACCAATGGTTGAGTACCTCAATTGGTCAGGGCAAGATATTGGCTTCACAATAGCGGATCATCCGCAGCAAGTTCCTCGACCAGGGCAGTCAGCACTTATTTTACCAGCAGTAATCGCGGGATTCGACGTATCGCGAGTATTCATAGACGGCGGCAGCAGCCTGAACCTTATGTACGCAGATACGCTAAGGAAGATGAACATCTCCCTAGCAAATTTGAAGCCAACTGATACGCGTTTCCATGGAATTACGCCGGAGAAGCCAAGTTATCCGTTGGGGAAGATCAATCTCGACGTTCAGTTTGGGACCCGAGAAAATTACAGGATAGAGAAGATGGAGTTCGAAGTCGTGGATTTCCCATCACAGTATCACGCCTTGTTGGGGCGGCCAGCATATGCCAGGTTTATGGCAGTACCACATTATACATATTTATTGTGGAGGTTACCTGGACCTAAGGGGCCAATCACAGTCAAAGGAAGCTTTGCGCTAGCCGATAAATGTGACAAAGATTTTCATCGACTGTCAGAAACTTTCGGGATGCAAGCAGAATACATGGAGTCGAGACTTACAACTGACTATGATGTGTTGCCAGATGTAGGAAGGCCTAACAAGGAATCAACCTTCAACACAGCAAAAGATTCTAAGGAGGTGCAGATTCACCCGACAGATCCGAAGAAAACGACGTCCATCGCAACAAACATGGACCTCGCATAGGAAAGCGCGCTCGTCGAGTTCCTCCGTGAGCACTCGGAAAATCTTCGCATGGTGTCCAGCTGACATGCCAGGAGTACCCAGGGAACTTGCCGAGCACCACCTAAACTTGGATCCACTAGCGAGACCAATAAAACAACCTTTGCGGCGTTTTTCGGAGCCAAACCGCAAAGCTATGCTATCAGGGATTGATCGATTGAGAGAAGTTGGTTTCATCAAGGAGCTGCATACAGAAGCTACGTGGGTCGCAAACCCAGTATTGGTCCCGAAGAAAAACACTAAAGTCCTTTGCATGTGTGTCGACTTTACGTGTCTCAACAAACATTGTCCAAAGGATCACTTTCCTCTCCCGAGGATCGATCAAATTATCGACTCCACGGCAGGATGTGAACGTCTTTCCTTCCTGGATGCTTACTCTGGTTATAATCAGATCAGATTGAAAGAAGAAGATGAAGTCAAAACAGCGTCCATCACACCTTATGGCGTGTTTTGCTATCGAACAATGCCTTTTGGTCTGAAAAACGCGGGAGCAACATATCAGCGGATGATGCAGAAGTGCTTAGCAACACAGATTGGAAAAAACATACAAGTATACATTGATGATGTCGTTATAACATCAAAAAAGGGGGCAACGTTGATCGAGGACTTGAAGGAAACTTTTGACAATCTCGACAAATTTTGCCTCAAGCTGAATCCGACAAAATGTTCTTTCGGCGTCCCAGCAGGAGAACTTCTCGGGTTCTTAGTTTCAGCAAGAGGGATTGAAGCAAATCCCGAAAAAATCCAAGCCATCGTAACAATGAGGAAGCCAACAAAGTTGAAAGAAGTACAGCAGCTAACTGGGCGAGTCGCAGCCATAAGCAGATTCGTCGACAGACTGGGGGAAAAGGCGTTACCATTCTACGCCCTAATCAAACAAGGAGATAAGTTCCAGTGGAACGAAGAGGCAGATAGAGCTTTTGAAAATCTTAAACGCGCAATTTCGACACCACCAATCTTGGTGGCGCCAAAAGAGAAGGAACCCCTCCTGCTATACATTGCGGCTACACCCCAGGTGGTCAGCACGGCACTAGTTGTCGAAAGAGAGGAAGAAGGAAAACTCCATGGAGTGCAGAGGCCAGTATATTTCATAAGTGAAGTATTATCGCCTTCAAAACAGAGGTACCCACAGTACGAGAAGCTAGCATACGGGGTGTTCACAACCGTAAGAAAATTGCGGCACTATTTTTCGGCGCATCCGATAATAGTGGTCAACGAGGCACCTTTATCCAATATACTTAACAACCCAGAAGCTACAGGTCGTGTCTCCCTTTGGGGAATAGAACTTTCTCCTCGGGACATCACGTATGAAAAAAGAAAAGCAATAAAGTCGCAAATTCTGCCAGACTTCATCGCAGAGTGGATGGAGCTGCAAAACACAGGACCCCCAGAACTATCGAGAACCTGGAGTATGAACTTTGACGGGTCCAAGAGGTTAGAGGAAGCTGGAGCAGGCGTGATACTCATATCACCTGAAGGCGACAAACTAAAATATATCTTACGAATGATGTTTCCAAACGCGTCTAATAATGAGGCAGAATACGAAACTCTTATACACGGGATGAAGATGGCGAAAGCTTGTGGTGCAACTTGGCTAAAAATCTTTGGCGACTCGCCATTGGTGGCTCAGCAAGTCATGAACCAATGTGATGCAGTCAATGATAGCATGGTGGCATACAAAGAAGTATACAATGAGCTCGAGAAACTATTTGATGGATGCGAGGTAAATCACATCAGCAGGCTAAGCAATGATGAAGCCAATGTTCTTGCAAACATCGGGTCGCAGTGTCTCGCGATTCCTCCGGGCGTGTTCTGGGAGGAGATAACAGAAAGATCCACAAAGCCGAAGAAATCAATAAAGAAGGAGAAGGATGAGAAACCCTCGGGGGCTGCAAAAGAAACATTGGACGAAGAAGAGGAACAGGATCTAGTACTGATGGTACAAATTCCATGGATGCAGGCGTACATATCATACATCCTAAGGAAAACAATACCCGACGATCCAGTCGAAGCAAGGCGAGTTATTAGACGATCCAAAGCTTTCACGGTGGTCAAAGGGGAGTTGTACAAGCGAAGTATCTCGGGTGTGTTACAAAGGTGCGTGACACCTGAAGAAGGAAGGATAATCCTGAAGGACGTACACGAGGGAATATGTGGTCATCACGCGAGCAGTCGAGCTATTGCTGCCAAGGTTTTTCGAGCTGGATTTTACTGGTTGACAACAATCGAGGATGCAAAGGACATAGTATGAACTTGTGACGCGTGCCAGTGATTTGCCGCAAAACTTCACTCTCCGGCAGCGGAACTGATGCCAATACCATTGTCTTGGCCCTTTGCTCAATGGGGCCTCGACATGGTGGGGAAGTTACATAAAGCTTCGCCAGGAGGATACGAGTATATGCTCGTCGCTGTCGACAAATTTACCAAGTGGATAGAAGCCAAGCCGATAAATTCACCAGATGCAGCATCAGCAATAAAATTCGTGAAGGGCATTGTTTTTCGGTTTGGAGTACCTCATAGCATCGTCACGGACAATGGCAGCAACTTCACATCCAAGGAATTCAAGGCGTACTGTGCAGAGGTAGGCATCAAATTGCACTTCGCGTCAGTTGCGCATCCTCAAACTAATGGCCAAGTCGAGAAACCCAATGGTATCATCTGCAATGGTATCAAGAAACGTTTGTTAGGACCATTGGAAAAAGCTCGACATACTTGGCCAGAGGAGCTGCCAAGTGTGCTGTGGAGTATCCGAACAACACCAAATACGGCGACACAAGAAACTCCGTTTTTTCTGGTCCACTGAGCTGAGGCAGTACTACCAATAGAGATAGAGCATGATTCTCCAACAGTCACGGAATATGATGAGGAGGTTTCACGAAAGGCACTGGAAGACGATGTCGACACATTGGACGAAGCCAGAGACGAAGTATTGTCAAGGGTCACTAAATATCAGCAAGACCTGAAAAACTATCACAGTCGACGTCTGCGACCAAGATCCTTTCAGGTTGGAGACTTAGTTCTGCGACTCAATCAAGAACGCACTGAAAAACTCGAGTCACCATGGCTTGGCCCTTACATCGTCACGGAAGTAATCGAGGGAGGAGCATACAGGATCAAGGATAAGAAGACAGGGGTTCCCGAGAAAAACCCCTGGAACGTGGCACAGCTAAGGCGTTTCTACGCTTAGTGTCGAAATATAGTCCTCCTTGTAAAAATACAATGTACTGAAACGCCCGCGAGTTTTCAGACGCACTCTTTTCCTTTTTCGGGGCACCGAGTGGGGCCGGGAAAGGTTTTTAATGAGACGGGCTCGCGGTGTTGCAATATAATAAAGATAGTGGAGATACATATCTTTTTCTTCGACATGACCGGGGGCTTACGCCTCGAAGGTACAATATATACACAATATAGATGAATTTAACTGGCAAAAAAAAATCGCCTTGGTACCAAATACCTCGCCAAATATAAAGAAGGTGCAAAATAGCAATCAGCAAAAGAACAAGATACTCGGGGGCTTGTACCCGCAAATATAGTATATTCAATAAGAATTTGGGTGCCTTGGTTTACAACCTCGCATACACAACAAAGAGATTTACCACCGAAACACTCGGGGGCTTGATGAAGAAAAATAGAAATATTTCCTAACTTTACAATATAGTATATGTTTACAACAATACAGGACGCCATTCCCGAGAAAAATCGATAGGCTAGAAGAAAAAGAAAGTCAATTGCAGCTAAGTATATTATCTATGGTCATCCGTCCAGTATTTGCAGCACGAGTACTATGTTCAGCATAGCTGCCCCTTACGAAGAACTCAGAGTCCATCCGAAGAAGTTCATCCATCATATCTTCTGCAACAGGGGTCACATGATCATCAATTTTGCTAACATCCCTTTTCCTTTTCGCCATCTTGGCTAAGCACTTGGTAACAATTTGGCTCATGTCAAACTTGGGATAGCAAATTTTGATCATCATCATAGCAAACCTGGCACCGACAGATAGTTGAGCTCGCACAAAGTTATGGATACGAGGAGCATCTTGAAACTTCTCCAACAAACCAAGAATAGTGTCGGGCGCCTCGTTCCGAGGAAACATCGTCTTGTAAACCAGGGTCAATGTTCTGGTGCAGAAATCAAGGAACTCGCGAACCTGACAGGCGCGGTCTTGAAACCTAACAATCTGTCGGGTTCGCTCTGGAGTGGCCTAGAACATAGAACCATGGTCAAGAGAAAGGTTAACGAGAAGATTTGTCCTTGCGTTTACCCTCTCTTCTTCAGTAGCAACGTCGAGAAAGGAACCTATTTGGTGACAGCACAAGAATTTCAAAAAAAAAGGGGATGCAGAAGGAAGACAGAAGAAGTGTGATTTGGAAAAGCATACCTGACATATCCACACTGGCTTCATTCATCAACTCGAGCATAAAATTCTCTCGAGTGGTTGCCTTTTCAGCTTCAGAAACAGTGGCTTCCTTGGCAGCTATGGCTTCTTGAGCTTGTTGAAGTGCAATTTTTTCTTTTTCGGATGCGTGGCACGTTTGCTCCATCATCACAAGTACCTGTTTCTTCGCATACTGAAGTTGATGACGAAGTTCTTCCAAATCTTGTGGTAAATTCTCACTCGAAGAATCTTTATCAAGTTCAGTATCAACAAGCACTTTCTTCGAGCGAGACGGAGTAGGTAACACATCAGAAGGACGAGGAGTTGCAGAATAGTTGTCAAAAATTAACTGAAAGAAAAGGCTCGACATCAATCATCAAGTAAAGATAGATTCTCATTGATTTTCGAAGTATGTACATTGCTATTACAAAAGAAGGGTCCCTAATGGACTATTGAAGTAGATGTCGCCAAAACTACTAGGGCGACACCGTCAAAAGACAGTAAAAACTAAAAGAGAGGATAGGGTGGTCTACTTGACCTCCGGCTTGGATGTGCTTGGAGTAGGAGTTGGTTTAACACCAAGGAAGGAAAGGATTGGTTTTGAGGGAGGCTTGGCAGCTTTAATTAGAGATTGCCATTCCTTCGTCTCCATCTCCCTTATGTCGCCAACCTTGGTCCAGTCGACGTTCTGCTGGCTATCAGCAATCAGTGTGATGGTGCCTTCGACGCCAATCTTCAGGCCCTCTTGGCGGAGTTTGAGCCCAAGATCTTGCGGCACGTTGAAGCTTTTTGCAAGACCAACAAAAGTGCTGGGCTCCTCCTTTTTCGGAAAGAAGTAGGGGAAAGCTTCGAGAGACCTGCCTCAGCGTTAGCAAGGCCGTCGCGTGCTTCATCCCCAAGAATTTCAAGAAGAGTCAGCGCGTCGAGAAGTTCGTCGCCTTCAGGACCATCCACTTCATAGTCTTGATGAGTTCTCCCTGAAGACAAATAAAGGGTAGCTCATAAATAACATGCTCGGAAAAAATGCAGTAACCCGAGAAAAAACAGCAGGAGTCAAAGCACTTACTCACAAAACGTCGACTTTGTGACTCCAGGCGAGCGAGGATTTCTGTTTCTCGAGCAGATTGATGTTCTATATTCTCGCTCAAAGAGTTTTCCGCGGCATGAAGTCTTTTTCGAAGATCTTCGACAGCGGCAGCATCGGCTTCAGCTTTCTTACGAGCCTTTTCGCTCTGCTCTAACTTAGTAGCAAGAGCGTCAGCACGCTTATTGGCCTCCGCAAGATCTCCTGGTGAACAAAACAACAATCAAATGTTATGACAAAAATAGTGGAGCACACGCAACAAAGGAGGAGGATAACAAAAATACCTTCCAGCTTGGTATGATCTCGATACCCAATGAATTGGGTACAAGACAGATAAATTCCTTCATTAAAGGCTGAAGAGAGGATCAAAAGAAAGAGAAGTCAATACAGTCAGTCTAGGTTCGATAACATATCACAAGAAACAAAGAAGAGATGAAAGTACTGAAAAGCTTCGAAAATGAATTAAAAAAAAGAGAAGACTGAAACACTTACGTCATCTAATGAAGGTGTCGAAGAGCTACCAGGGAACAAGATAGGTTCCTTGGATAGTTTGACCCTTGACCTCTTTGGCGAAGGAGCACGGGTGCTTGCAGGTGGAGTCAAATGTTCGACGTTTTGCTAAGGAGGCGAAATTTCATCCCCATCATGATGAGCTTCGGACACAACTAAAGTACGCGACATACTCGTTCGAGCAGCCGCGTCAATAGGTTGTTCTTCTTCCTCGTCACCACTACAATAAAATGGCGACAGTATAAGGAGCAAGATAGACAAAAATCGACAAGAGCAAAACAATAAGAAGCAAGGGGTAACTTACGAGCTGACGAGGGCATCTTCGTATGGATTTAAAACTGCCTTCTTTTCTGAAGGACCAGTTTCTTCGGCTTTGGAGGTGCCGGAATCTTCGACTTCATTTCTTTTCCTCTTGTTCCTTGGAGAAACAGCAGGAGGAAGGGAGCGTGTCGAGGCAGTAGCCTCAGAATCGGCATATTTTCCAGAAGAAGCCGCGGATCTGTGAGAACCCGCGACTTCACTGTCAGGGCGCGAGGTGCCTTGGTTGTCATCATCGACAACGGTACGGTCTTCAACTTCTCCACCCTCAGGAAGGGGAGGAAGAGAAGTGAGAGAGGGATGGTTCTGAGAAAAAGAAAGAATGTCGACAAAAACAATAAAGAGTGTCGATAAGAAAAAGGAAGTTATGCAAAAAAAAAAAGCCAGCAAGATAGTAGTCGACAAATAATAAAACTCGAGGAGACAATATAGCAACCAAGAGGAAAAATTACCTCGGGAAGGGGATTGGCGCCACTATATGGCGCAACGCGGCAAGAAGCAGGAATGCTGTCCTTCTTGCTAAGCTTTGACATCCTTCGGATCAATTTTTCCAAGTCCTTCACAGGAAGGTCCTTGGAAATTCTCTCGACATCTTCATCACCGACATACATCCAAAGGGGATTTTTGCGAGCTTG
>NC_061510.1:213553919-213572710 GCF_022539505.1 Lolium rigidum
AGCGGTATCACCGTTTGAGAGGCGGCAGGGGATCGAAAGAAAAAGGCAAGTGACCAAATTTGAGGTGCCAAAAAAACTCCAAGAAAAGAAAGTTTTATAGTACATAGAGGATGACATGCGGGTCCCATTTAGCAGCGAGCGGTATCACCGTTTGAGAGGCGGCGGGGATCGAAAGAAAAGGGCAAGTGACCAAATTTGAGGTGCCAAAAAAACTCCAAGAAAAGAAAGTTGATTGCACATAGAGGATGACATGCGGGTCCCATTTAGCAGCGAGCGGTCTCAACGTTTCCAAGGCGGCAAGGGATCAAAAGAAAAAGGAAGTAGCCGTGAAATCGGGGGTCAAAAAAAATCCAAGAATAGAAAGAATTTTGGTTCATAGAGGATGACATGCGGGACCCATGATCCCGCATCGTAAACGGCTCGATCGGAGAACGTTGAACGAGATGGCGCGATCGAGAAAAAAAACAATGCCGTAGAGGCTGCCATCCGGGCCCTACATCCCTCGGCGGTGCGGATTTGCGTTGACTCGGCCGGCGAACCCGAGAATTCGCGATGCACCACGTCCCGGCCACCATACGCGACGTTTTGGCCGCTTTCGTCGGGCTAGGTGGCCTCAAAAACGAGAAAAAAAAAAGTTTTGACATGCACCACGGAGGGACCAAAATCGTCGGCCATGGTACACCAGCAACCACGGCGCGACTTCAACTTCGTCGGCCATGGCAACTTTTCTTGTAGTGATACCGTAGTTCTGTAATTTCCTTTAATGATTTTATGTTGTAAAACATTTGTTCTTCAATCGTACCTTTGTTGCTTTCATCAACTTCCAACATTGTTGGGATAACATCTCTTTCACAATGCCTATAATAAGTTTGCAGAATGAACAAATAAACTTGTAGCTTTAAAACATTTAAGAGTATTTGCATTCTTATATATTATACCTATCCTTGATTTGTTCCGACTCTGGAATCACAATGTCCAAGTACACTTTTGACGCATTTGTTGTGCGTAGCGACAATCCTATTTAAAATTAAATGATTAGTAACATTGGGATTTTCAGTGTACACAAAGAGTTAAAGTCCTCACCATTGAATTTTCTGAACAAATTCGAAGTGACAACGATGATTGTTTGTTTGTGCAAGAGATCTTCATTTAACACATTTGCTAACTTATCTCCCCATAGACTGATCCTGATCTTGACGCCACTGAAGGAATTTAATCATGTGATTAAGTCTGCTAAAATATTCAAGTTTAAATTGTTATATAAAATTAGACTACTCACTCTAGCAATAGAATTTCGATCTCGCGGATATGTGTACTTTGCTCCTGGCTGGTCCCCTTGTTTTTTTTGTATTTCCTTTATTATTTCCATCGCCGTGAGCAACCCAATCACATCTGCAAACAAAAAAAATTATAAATATATTTCGGTCAAAATTGTACTTTCATATGGAGGATCTGCGTACCTGAACATTGTTTGTCAATTGACCCTACTCTCTAAGGTATCACTATCAGCAAACTCAAAATAATAGTCCAAGAATTTTGTTTTGTCTTCATCAACTTCCTTAATTGTTGTATCAAAAAGGAAATTGATTTTGAGATTGTTCTTCAATGGTCTGAATCTTTCATACTCCAAATCTTTGAAGGACTTGAATATGTAGATGAAATCCTCTTTAATGTTTGGAAACTTGTTTGCCAGCTTGGTACCAATTGAAGCATGCATAGCATTTCCCTACATTAAAAGAAAATATTAGCAAGTTTTTTTACCAAGTAAACTAACTAATCATGTATATAGAGATATGAAATAGGTATACCTTCTTATCTGATAAAATCATATCAGTGCTAATATGTTCATTGGTTGATAAGTTAATTGCATCCCAAAGCCTTAAAACTTTGACCTTGATTGTGCATGCCTTCTGGTAGATAGTGCGTTGAGCAGGGTAGGTGCCATATTTTCTGAGTCTCTAAAAGAATACATGTGCATGTTATTACTTACAAAAGTAACATAATAGAAAAAATCTATGTACAGTTAGATTTCTATTTTTCAAACAAACCATGAACAAACAGTTTTAATTGCTAATTACAGGAAAACAAATCTATAGAAAAAGAATAGTCCTAGTTCTATAAACTTTTCTAGGTTTGATACATAGATTATACTACCAATCAGCTAGGCTTATAGATATGCAGTCTCTACAGATGGGTACTTTATTGAGTACAATTGCAGAATACTTGTCTATGAAACATGCAGTGTATGTAGTTCATATAAAAAACTGGACAATTGATCGATCAAAATTGATAGCTTAACCCAGCAAATCTGAAACACAAATAATTTTATTTTTTACAAAAGATGATACATATTGCAGTACATAGCTGATTGGATGAAGCCGGTGACACTGTTTGCGATTTCTTTCCGAAAAGAACAAACTTTTATGCTAGTCGCTAGAAGTACTTAAATACGGTAGAGATCAACTCAGTAATCTAAAACGCATTTTTTCTGCAGAAGATGATACACAAATCCGGTGATGATGATGAAGCCGGTGACACTGCGATTTCTTTCCGAGAAGAACAAACTTTTATGCTAGTCACCGGAAGTACTTAAGTAAGGTAAGGTAGAGATAAACTCAGTAATCTAAAACGCAATTTTTTTTTTGCAGAAGATGATACACAAATCCGGCGATGATCAAGTAGAGCGGACACAAGAAATTAGAGGCGGCGCGGATGTCTACGAAAACAATGTCAAAGCAGAACCTGATGTAGATTTCTTTTCAAGGAGATCTTACTTTTGATCTAGTAGAGCAGAGAGAAGAAATTAGAGGTCGCAGAGGAGAGCCAACTTCTGGAGGAGGAGAGCGAGCTTTTGTCGTGGTAGCTAGATGTATTAGAGGTAACGATTGTAAATTAAGTCGTAAGGGATTTTTATAGGAGTAAATTAAGTCGTAAGGGATTTTTATAGGAGTAGTTAGGGGATATTTTAAAGGAATCTGTACGCGGGGTTGGTTTGGTAGCAGTAGTATAAGGAAGATTGAGAAAAAGAATCTATCTGTACGCGAGTTGGTTTGGTAGGAGTAGTATAAGCAAGATTTTAAAAAGGAACCTTTTATAGGTAGAAGATTGGTTTTTCCCGTCAGATTGAGGGTATGTGTTTGATATGTATAGTGCCTTAAAACGTGTTTGGTCTGGATACGTGTACTCAAAACATGGTCTATTTCATGCACGGATGTTCCGTGAATTGGTGCGTGTCTATTACGAATATCTAGTGGTTGTGGTTAACTTAAATTATGAAGGCCCACCAAATAAATGGCCAGATATTTCTAATTATTGTGGGATTTTCTAGTATATTTATCTAATTTCTGGTGACCCCTTCATGTACTTTTAATATATAATAGATTCTACTTTATTCTTGGAAATATGACAAGGAGATCAACTCTAGAAGCATATATTATTCTCTATTCCAATTTAGTATATATCAAAACCAGAGAGGTGAGATTTCCATTTTAATTATTAGAGAAGCAATGACATACTTGGAGCTAAACATTGGATATGTATCCATGTATTCAAATAATCATCTTTAAGAGAAGCCCTAAGATATTATTCAAGACATTCCCAAGAGAGAGGACCTAATTATGTTAAACTTAGATGTTGATGATCACATCAACCTCTATGGAGCCTAATCTTAGGTTAGCATTGAAGTCCTTCCCAGATGAGAGAGACCATTCATACTAATCCTAGTCCTACCTATTCATGAATAAAGGACAACCATTGAACTAAAGTATTAGGTTGTAAACCATTTCCTCTTGTAATGGGGAGATAACCTAATATCAAGTGGAACAAGATTATATCCAGGAATTGATAAAGTAAGAATGAGCCTAATCCAACCAAGATAGCCAAGTGGAGTTTTAGCCTAGATACCTAAGGAGATATTAAGAGTACACCCTAAACCCTAGAATAACAATTCGTATGAAAGAGAGATCAAGCTATGGTGCTACACTCAAGTTAGTTGAGGCAACACTTGAATTTGAGGGAGAGAACTACCCATATACCAGATGATTATATTATCATTGTTTAAGTAGAAACCTAACAGAATATCTCAGGTATTCTCCTGGGATATAAACTATTCAGACAACTATAGTATGCCTATCCTAGAAAGTAAAACAGAAGTGCTATACCTTAATTGATCAAGACAATGCTTGATCATGGGAGTGAGAAACCTAATTCTTGAGAGATAACTTAGGAAGCCAAACCTTGATCATTATAAATTTTGTAGGGATCCTAAACCCTAAGAACTTGAAGTAGATGATATAAGCACATAAGAAAAGCTTAGAGTTAAAGCCTATAATTTATATGGAGAGAAACCCTTCATCATTATAACCAAAGTTAACTATAAAAAGAAATATAGCTACTTTAGTTACTTTAACAATAGATTAAGGATATAATAGAAATCTATTGGTATAAGATCAAACCAATTCTCAAGTCCTTAGTAATTAAAGGAGAACATAAACAATTAAGCAAGTAACCATATTACCTTGGTTAGGGGAGATTAAACCCTAGCAAATACAATATGATGTCATCTCAACTCTACAAACTAGAAGTTTATCTCAAACCTAGATTATGCATTACTATGGTGATCATAATATAAAACTAGGACATAATTGAGATTCAAACCAATTGCCATTAGGTAAATATCATTAGAACCCTAGTATGTCACATTAATAAAATCTTAAGCTACAATTATTAAACCTGGGAAAACTCTTGTGATACATCTTATAATTAAAACCATAAGTGTGATTATCAACCACTTATCTATATAATTAAGACCCAACCATGAGGAGAGTAGAATCTATATTTCAAGTTGCTATTAAAATATGATAATAGTGCTAACCTTGAAATAGGATTTTAATAAACCATACAAGACCTTAATACAGGAGTGTTCACATAAAATCATATGCAAAGGAATTAAATTCTCAATAAAGAGATCAAGTCCTAATAAAATCTTCTAAAACACTTGGAGTATAAATTATCAACACTAACCATTCCAAAAGGGAGTGGTATTCTAAATGAAAAAGGAAATTAAAATGAATACTTAAATTCTTGCCTAATTGAAAATTGCAATAAGGCTCACATATATTAAATGTTTGTTCAACAACAATGGAGTAATGCATTTATCCTTTTAATAGTCCTACTGAAATTCAAATATTCAAAATACCTGCAGGGTATCACATGATTTAAATTTGAATTAAAACAGAATTATAAAACAGAATTGAAAACAAGAAATAAAAATAGAAAATAAAAGGAAAGGAAAAGGGCTTACCTAGCTTACCTGGCAGATCCGAGCAGCCCAGGAGGAGCCCAATGCGCAGCCCAGCAACCTAGCCCACCAGAACCCAAAACCAGTCCAGTACCCCTTCGCTTTGGATAAACACGAGGAGGGGGTCTTCGTCTTCGTCTCCTCCAGTGCACGCACGGGAGCTCGCCACCGCGACGCCCAACGCCACGTCCTGCGGTCGCCGCCGGCGTTGTTGACCGCCAGCACACGCCAGGGACCCTATAAAATGCATATAAGCTCTCAATTTGACCTCTCTTCGTCTCAGTCGACCAAAAATCCGAAACCCTAGCTTCCGGACCGCCACCTCTCGCCGTCGATTGGGGAAGCCCCAGGCCCCGCCGTGAACGCCATCGCCACCGCCGTGCTCTACTTGCTCTACCGGCGCGAGGAATTGAGCCGGTGCGTCCCGAGGCGACTTCACCGAGCTCGTCTTCCCCGCAGACGGTCGAGCACCGCCATGACTGTCGCCTCTCCGTTCGACCACCTCTGCACCAATAGAGGCCACCATCGCGCTCCTGGTAAGCTGGGGGTCCTCCTGAGCTTCCTATTGCATCAAATCGACGATCGTAGCCTCCTAGCCTCGTATGCCTGAATCCGCCGCCACAGTACATCGCCGGCGAGCTCACTCCGGCGACCTTTTCGGGGAGGCGCCGCTATCTTTTGGCTCAGCGTGATGCCCTGAATCGAACCAGCACACGCGCGCGCCCGCGGGGGAAGCCTAACGCCGTGACCATCACCATCTGACCGCCGGTCACCGTGAACCTTGCCACGCCAGCAATTTTGACCACGGTCAATGCTGCGTGGCAGGTGACGTGGAGATAGTCCCACCAGTCAGTCTCTGCGGGCAGATTTAGCCGGGTAGGTTTAGTAGATTCCGTTTTAATTTAAATTTCATTAATTACTGAAACTTTGCAAATGAATAGGAAATTCACTATAACTCAGAAAAATATAAATAAGGTATCAAAATTCTTAGAAAAGTAAACTCTACTCAATAAAAATATAATATGAAATTTTTATTTTTAATAAAAATTTAATTGTTTTAAACTTAATAATTAAGCCTTTCTTTTATTATTAATTGAATTAAAAATTCAATAATTAGGAAAACCTTCCAAATTAAATAAAAACCAGTTAATAAATAAAGAATAATTTTCTTTATTTGTTAATTTTTTAAATCCTTATTAGAAGGATTTAAACCCTAAATAACAATTACCTTAATTATTAATTGTTTAAAAATAATAAAATATCAAATCCAATATTATTTTTATTTCAAAGTTATTAATAACTTCAATTTTATAATGAAGTTATTAACCAAGAACCAAGTAGTAATTATGAAACCCTAGTTCCATTATAAGTAACATTAGGGTTTCATAATTTTATGTGTAGCCCTAAAACCCTAATGCCATGAAGAACCTAGCTCTATTACTTCATATGAACCCTTATTTGCTTCCAACCTAAAACCTAGGTTAGAACATGTGATCATGTTACTTTCTTTGGATTTATAAAACCACAATTAACAATTGAGTATCCATTGTAGTTGACATGCAATGTAGAAGCCCTATCACTGATAATTTAGTATTCCATTTATGCATACCCATCAAACCTAGATAATCAAATAGGGTAAATTGAGTATAAACCCTAGTTCCTATCACCCAATATTATCAACCTTAGTTATCCATAATTAGCATCACACCATTGCTAGGAATTCCAATAGTAATTATGCCCAATGTTTTACCTCATAGATTCATACTCCACTAAACCCTATGAATACTTCATAATTATTAGTTATCCTATTTAGGAACCACCCATTCCTTAATTAGTGGAACCAATAGCAATACCTAGACAACCTCAGCCTTAAATTGAAATACTTCTTATTATTAAGATGTATGTTCTTCAAAAGTTATTCTTTTGAAGTAAATAAGGAGTAGCCATCAAACCAGCTTTATTGGACCTATAAACCCTAGCCAGCTATCACCAGCAAGGTATACCAACCTTGATAGCACCCATGTTTAATGAATTGCCTAAGATATGCTTCCAACCTTGTTAGGATCCATCTAATCCTTACCCTAGAAACTAGTTGGAAACCATAATAAGCAATAGAACTCCACAACCCTAATCATCATACTTGTTCTTCATTCAAGAACATGTTCTTCAAAAGTTATTCTTTTGAAATATATAACAAGCAATCATCAACCATGCAATATAGGACTTAAAATTGACAACTGTCTTCTACTTATTATACAACTATTATTCCTTGGTATGTATGATTATTATTATGCTATCTACCACTTGTTTATAATTCTAAGACAACAAAACCCTAATAAGAACCTTGTTTGTGGATCACTCTAAAAGTATAACACGCCCTAAACCAATCATACCAACTCACTAATCCTAAATAATCGGGGTTAGGTCACGCTTAGAACGATTGCATCTCATACTTATGCATTGTTGCATCCTTGCCAATCTTTTAAACATCGTCCTTACCAGACGATGATGCTATTTCAGAATTTGGAGTTATTACGTATCGAAGACCTTGTCTGCATAATCTTGCAGTCAAGAAAGGAAAGTTCATTACTTTCTCATGTCATTTGAGTATTTTTATCAAATTACTTGCAAAGTACTATGTTTATCACTTGTGCATAAAAAAGCAAGGAAATGGATGATGTAATCAAGGAGATGCCGGTGGATAGAGCTCCTGGGCCTGATGGATTTAATGGGCTCTTTGTTAAGAGATGTTGGTCTATTATTAAGCATGATTTTTACCAGCTGGCTGATGATTTCCATAATGAGACTATTCAGCTTAAGAATATAAATGGCTCTTATATCACTTTGGTGCCTAAAAAGCAAAACCCAGTACATGTGAATGATTTTAGGCCAATATCCCTGACCAATGTGTGTGTCAAATTCCTGACTAAATTGGCTGCTAATAGGCTCCAAGGGAAAATTCTTTCTTGTATTCATAAAAATCAGTATGGGTTCCTGAGAGGTAGGACCATACAGGATTGTTTGGCATGGGCTTTTGAATATTTGTTTCTTTGCCAGCAGTCCAAGAAGCCAATTATTATCCTTAAATTGGATTTTGCTAAAGCATTTGATACTATTGAGCATGAGGCAATTTTGCAAGTTATGAGGTACAAGGGGTTTAACACCAAATGGATCAATTGGGCTAAGCTCATACTGTCTACTCGGTACTTCATCAATCTTGCTAAATGGCATTCCCGGGAAGCGAGTTTGAATGTAGGAGAGGGGTGAGGCAAGGAGACCCAATTTCTCCATTATATTACCTCTTTGGGTCAGATTTGTTGCGATCTGCAAGTAAATGATATGGTGGTCCAAGGGACTCTATCTTTACCAATTATCACAAATGAGATGGACTTTCCAATAATCCAATATGCCGATGATACATTGCTAATCTTGCCAGCGATAAGCTACAGTTAATTGAGCTCAAGGAAACCCTTAGGAAATTTTCTCTTTCTACTGGGTTGAGAATTAATTTTGATAAATCTCAGATGGTTTCTATTAATGTTGAGGATGATTTGCTCAAGGAGTTGGCAGATGAATTTGGCTGTCAGATAGGTCAGATGCCCTTTACTTATCTTGGACTACCCTTAGGGACTACAAGGCCAACGATTGCTGAGCTATCCCCACTAGTGTGTAGGCTTGAAAGGAAACTTACCTCAAGTTCTAGCTTTCTGTCTCAAGGAGCCAGATTACAACTAATAAATTCAGCTCTGTCCTCTATGCCATTACACTTTCTATGTACCTTACAGCATGCCACCAGGGCTCACAAATCAACTAGACAAAATCCTTAGGCAGTGCTTATGGAGGGATCAAGATGGGGTACCCAAACAGTCTTTAGCTGCCTGGGAAATGGTTTGTAAACCAAAGAAAAAGGGAGGCCTAGGAATTATTAATTTTCAGAAGCAAAATGCAGCTCTCTTAATCAAATTTCTGGATAAGTTTTATAACAAAAGGGATATCCCTTGGATCCAATTAATATGGACTGCTCACTATCCAGGGAAACTACCACATGAGGAAAATATGGTTGGATCTTTTTGGTGGAGGGATGTACTGAGGCAAGTTGACAACTTTAGAGGAGTGGCTCTGGTTTCACATGGAAGGGGAGATACTATTTCTTTTTGGAATGATAATTGGGATGTTGCACATTCTGCATTACCAATGTGTGTTAGGTTTCCAAGATTGCATTCATATGCCTTACAGCAAGCCATCTCTGTTTCTGTCGTATATCAGCTGGAGGATTTGCATTCCATATTTTATTTGCCTTTGTCTCAGCAAGCTTACCAAGAGTTACAGAGTCTGGAGACTATAATGCAGGATAACCCTTTGTTACAGAAGAATGATGAATGGAATTACTGTTGGGGGAAAAGTTATTCTGCAAAAGGGTTTTATGATCATATTCATTCTCATATTCAGGTGCCCAATGTGTATCTCGTGGTCTGTGGAAGTCCTGTTGTGTAATGAAAATCAAGGTGTTTGCTTGGTTGTTGCTTTACTGGCAGATTGAACACTAGGGATTTGTTACAGAGGAGGAATTGGAATGTAACTGATGACAAACACTGTGAGTTATGTTTGCTGAAGGCATATGAAGATAGAGTGCATTTATTTTTTGAATGCAACTTCAGTGCTCGGATTTGGTCTTATCTTCAGATTGATTGGCAGCCCTCGGGAGATATACAGATCAATAGTGCATCATGCAAGGAGGAGTTTTAGACAGCCTTTCTTTATGGAAGTGTTAATCATAGCATGCTGGAATATTTGGCTTGTCCGAAATGCGAAGATTTTTAGACAGGGAGAGAAGCTCTTTCACTAAGTGGAAGGGTCAGTTCATTCATGACATGACTTTGCTGCAATATAGAATCAAAGCTAAGTACAAGGATGGCCTGTTGAGTTGGATTAGGTCTCTACCTTAGTGCCCTTTCCAGCTCTTTTGTTGTACTTTTTCCCATAGTTAGTTGTACTCTTCTCTTGGACTTTGGTCCAAGTTTTATATATTAATAAATTGCTGTGGGGCTTTTTGCCTCACAGTCCTGGGTCAAAAAAAAAAAAAAGCAAAACCACTACTTTCATAACTATGAATATGACTATGTGGTTGGCAATGGAACCATGGAATGTGTTGACATGGTGGAGGTTCCATTGCAAGGGTTTATATCCATCCAGGATTAAACAACAAATGTCGTCCAGTGATTCTTGTGCCGTAAAACTCGTGTTAACCATAAGATCTGGAGTGGGACGGAGTAGTCAATCGTATTTCCACCTCTTGTACATCAACGGATGCGCTTTACCGTAGTGCACTTGTATTCCAAGGGGACAAGCGGTGAGACTGGGGAGCCCTAAGTCCCCACGGCATTGTCCGTAGTACACTTGTAGCCCGAGGAGCAAGCGGTGAGGTTGGTTGATACGTCTCCAACGTATCGATAATTTCTTGTGTTCCATGCCACATTATTGATGTTATCTACATGTTATATGCACACTTTATGTCATATTCGTGCATTTTCTGGAACTAACCTATTAACAAGATGCCGAAGTGCCGTTCTGTTTTCGCTGTTTTTGGTTTCGAAATCCTAGTAACGAAATATTCTCGGAATCGGACGAAATCAACGCCTGGGTTCCTATTTTACCGGAAGCATCCGGAACACACGAGAACCGCCGAGAGAAGGGGGCAGGGCCACCACACCATACCCCGGCGCGGCCAAGGGGGCGCCCCTAGGGTGTGGGCCCCCGGAAGCCCTCCTGCGCCGCCTCTCCGCCTATATAAAGCCCCCGACCTAAAAACCTCGGGGCGTTCGACGAAAACCACGGAAACCTTCCGGAGCCGCCGCCATCGCGAAGCCAAGATGCGGGGGACAGGAGTCTCCGTTCCGGCACCCTGCCGGAGCGGGTAAGTGCCCCGGAAGGCTTCTCCATCGACACCGCTGCCATCTCCACCGCCATCTTCATCACCGCTGCTGCTCCCATGAGGAGGGAGTAGTTCTCCATCGAGGCTCGGGGCTGTACCGGTAGCTATGTGGTTCATCTCTCTCCTATGTGCTTCAATACAATAATCTCATGAGCTGCCTTACATGATTGAGATTCATATGATGATGCTTGTAATCTAGATGTCATTATGCTAGTCAAGTGAGTTTTACTTATGTGATCTCCGGAGACTCCTTGTCCCACGTGTGTAAAGGTGACGAGTGTGTGCACCGTGTGGGTCTCTTAGGCCATATTTCACAGAATACTTACTCAATGTTGAATGGCATAGTGAGGTGCTTATTTATATCTCTTTATGATTGCAACATGTTTTGTATCACAATTTATCTATGTGCTACTCTAGCAATGTTATTAAAGTAGTTTTATTCCTCCTGCACGTGTGCAAAGGTGACAGTGTGTGCACCGTGTTAGTACTTGGTTTATGCTATGATCATGATCTCTTGTAGATTGCGAAGTTAACTATTGCTATGATAATATTGATGTGATCTATTCCTCCTACATATGCATGAAGGTGACGAGTGTGCATGCTATGCTAGTACTTGGTTTAGTCTATTGATCTATCTTACACTATAAGGTTACTTAAACATGAGCATTATTGTGGAGCTTGTTAACTCCGGCATTGAGGGTTCGTGTAATCCTACGCAATGTGTTCATCATCCAACAAAAGTGTAGAGTATGCATTTATCTATTCGTTATGTGATCAATGTTGAGAGTGTCCACTAGTGAAAGTGTAATCCCTAGGCCTTGTTCCTAAATACGCTATCGTCTGCTTGTTTCTTGTTTCTATCGCGTTACTACTGCTGCGTTACTACTCGCTTGTTTACTTGTCTCGGGCAAAGCAATCGTTGCCGGTGCCGTTGCTACTACTTATTCATACCACCTGTATTTCACTATCTCTTCGCCGAACTAGTGCACCTATTAGGTGTGTTGGGGACACAAGAGACTTCTTGCTTTGTGGTTGCAGGGTTGCATGAGAGGGATATCTTTGACCTCTTCCTCCCTGAGTTCGATAAACCTTGGGTAATCCACTTAAGGGAAACTTGCTGCTGTTCTACAAACCTCTGCTCTTGGAGGCCCAACACTGTCTACCAGAATAGAAGCTCCCGTAGACATCATTGGTGACATAGGCATCCCCAATGGGCCTGCCGAAGATGGTACCCGGGGTTTACTGAAGGCCCATGACTCGAAGGATAAGGAGAATCGGAAGCCCAAATTACTATTAAGGAAAGCTAGAGTTGTATTAGGAAATAATACTTGTAATCTTGCGGGATGGGTTGGAAACCCTCCCGGACTCGTAACTTGTGTATTACGAATCCCTCGGCTCCGCCTCCTATATAAGGGGGAGTCGAGGGACAAAGAAAGCATCGATTCATTGTCCCACAAAACCCTAGTTTTCATATCGTCGAGCACTTTTCGGCTGAAACCTTCGAGATCTACTTTCCCTCTACTTCCGATTAAAACCCTAGTCTACAACTTGTAGGCATTGATAAGTTAATCCCTTGTCAATTGGCGCCGTCTGTGGGAATTAGAGGTGTCAAGGATCTGATCTCGATGGCACGTTCAAGATCGTCGACTTCATCAACTGCAAGCAACACAATGGACAGAGGTAAACAGATCGAAACTGGTCTAGTTGATTTTGTACCTCACCCGCCCTCCCATTCGGATGCATATGCGTATCTGGAGGAGCCCATGGAGATGACGTTCGGAAAGTTCCACTTCCGCGTCGACAAAGAAGGAGCGTATCGTCTCGAAATTCCGATCTCGTCGGGATTATCGGCAGTCGATCCCGATTTTTCGAGTTCAGCATCATCAATCGAGTCAGGCTACGAGGAGATTTCATTGCCACGCTTCATCAGCACTAGGGCGAGTGAAAAACTCGTCAAGATCTTCAGCGACATGTCCTTCGAGTCATCTGCGGACTCCTATATAAGCGATGACTCGAGCGACATTGATGTCTACGGGAGCTTCTATTCTTGTAGACAGTGTTGGGCCTCCAAGAGCAGAGGTTTGTAGAACAGCAGCAAGTTTCCCTTAAGTGGATCACCCAAGGTTTATCGAACTCAGGGAGGAAGAGGTCAAAGATATCCCTCTCATGCAACCCTGCAACAACAAAGCAAGAAGTCTCTTGTGTCCCCAACACACCTAATAGGTGCACTAGTTCGACGAAGAGATAGTGAAATACAGGTGGTATGAATAAGTATGAGCAGTAGTAACGCAGACAGTAGTAACGCAGATAAAACAGTAAACAAGCAGCGATAGCAGTATTTAGGAACAAGGCCTAGGGATTACACTTTCACTAGTGGACACTCTCAACATTGATCACATAACATAATAGATAAATGCATACTCTACACTCTCTTGTTGGATGATGAACACATTGCGTAGGATTACACGAACCCTCAATGCCGGAGTTAACAAGCTCCACAATTCAATGTTCATATTTAAATAACCTTAGAGTGCATAACAGATCAACATAACTAAACCAAGTACTAACATAACATGCACACTGTCACCTTCACACCATGTAGGAGGAAGAGATCACATCAATACCATCATAGCAATAGTTAACTTCATAATCTACAAGAGATCATAATCATAGCCTACGCCAAGTACTAACACGGATGCACACACTGTCACCATTACACCGTGCAGGAGGAATAAACTACTTTAATAACATCACTAGAGTAGCACATAGATAAATTGTGATACAAAACACATTGCAATCATAAAGAGATATAAATAAGCACTTCACTACGCCATTCATAACAGTGAATAAGTATTCGTGAAATATAGCCTAAGAGACCCACACGGTGCACACACCGTCACCTTTACACACGTGGGACAAGGAGTCTCCGGAGATCACATAAGTAAAACCCACTTGACTAGCATAATGACATCTAGATAACAAGCATCATCATATGAATCTCAATCATGTAAGGCAGCTCATGAGATTATTGTATTGAAGTACATAGGAGAGAGATGAACCACATAGCTACCGGTACAGCCCCGAGCCTCGCTGGAGAACTACTCCCTCCTCATGGGAGACAGCAGCGTTGATGGAGATGGCGGTGGTGTCGATGGAGGAGCCTTCCGGGGGCACTTCCCCGTCCCGGCGGCGTGCCGCAACAGAGACTCCTGTCCCCCAGATCTTGGCTTCGCGATGGCGGCGGCTCTGGAAGGTTTCTCGTACCGTGGCTTTTCCGTCTCGAGGTTTTAGGTCGAGGGGGCTTAAATAGGCGAAGAGGCGGAGTCGGAGGGTCAACGAGGCGGCGACACCATAGGGGGGCGCGGGCCACCCCCAGGCCGCGCCGGCCTATGGTCTGGTGGGCCTGTGCCAACTCTCTGGCGGCTCTCGGGTGTTCTAGATGCTTCCGGGCAAAATAGGAACCTGGGCGTTGATTTCGTCCAATTCCGAGAATATTTCGTTACTAGGATTTCTGAAACCAAAATCAGCAGAAAACAGGAACTGGCACTTCGGCATCTTGTTAATAGGTTCCAGAAAATGCACGAATATGACATAAAATGTGCATATAACATGTAGATATCATCAATAATGTGGCATGGAACATAAGAAATTATCGATCGTCGGAGACGTATCAGCATCCCCAAGCTTAGTTCCTGCTCGTCCCGAGCAGGTAAACGATAACAAAGATAATTTTTGAAGTGACATGCCATCATAAACTTGATCATACTATTGTAAACATATGTAATGAATGCAGCAATCAAGACAATGGTAATGACATGAGTAAACAAATGAATCATATAGCAAAGACTTTTCATGAATAGTACTTTCAAGACAAGCATCAATAAGTCTTGCATAAGAGTTAACTCATAAAGCAATAATTAAAGTAAAGGTATTGAAGCAACACAAAGGAAGATTAAGTTTCAGCGGTGGCTTTCAACTTATAACATGTATATCTCATGGATAATTGTCAACATAGAGTAATATAACAAGTGCAATATGCAAGTATGTAGGAATCAATGCACAGTTCACACAAGTGTTTGCTTCTTGAGGTGGAGAGAAATAGGTGAACTGACTCAACATAAAAGTAAAAGAATGGTCCTTCGCAGAGGAAAGCATCGATTGCTATATTTGTGCTAGAGCTTTGGTTTTGAAAACATAAAGAGAGCATAAAAGTAAAATTTTGAGAGGTGTTTGTTGTTGTCAACGAATGGTAGTGGGCACTCTAACTACCTCATCAACCAGACTTTCAAGAGCGGATCCCATGAAGGACGTTATCTCTACCAGCAAGGTAGATCATCCCTCTTCTCTTTTGTTTACACATGTACTTTAGTTTTTCTTTATTTATGGATGACACTCCTCCCAACCTTTTGCTTACACAAGCCATGGCTAACCGAATCCTCGGGTGCCTTCCAACAATCACATACCATGAAGGAGTGTCTATTTGCAAAATTAAGTTGCTTACTGATGAATCAGACAAAACATGTGAAGAGAATTATTAATGAAAGTTAATTAATTGGGGCTGGGAACCCCATTGCCAGCTCTTTTTGCAAAATTATTGGATAAGCGGATGTGCCACTAGTCCATTGTGAAAGTCCGTCAAAAGTAAATGACAAGATCGAAAGATAAAACACCACATACTTCCTCATGAGCTATAAAACATTGACACAAATAAGAGGTGATAAATTTTGAATTATTTAAAGGTAGCACTCAAGCAATTTACTTTGGAATGGCAGGAAATACCATGTAGTAGGTAGGTATGGTGGACACAAATGGCATAGTGTTGTTTGGCTCAAGGATTTTGGATGCATGAGAAGTATTCCCTCTCGATACAAGGTTTAAGCTAGCAAGGCTATTTGAAACAAACACAAGGATGAACCGGTGCAGCAAAACTCACATAAAAGACATATTGTAAACATTATAAGACTCTACACCGTCTTCCTTGTTGTTCAAACTCAATACTAGAAATTATCTAGACTTTAGAGAGACCAAATATGCAAACCAAATTTTAGCAAGCTCTATGTATTTCTTCATTAATGGGTGCAAAGCATATGATGCAAGAGCTTAAACATGAGCAAAAAAATTGCCAAGTATCACATTATCCAAGACATTATAGCAATTTACTACATGTATCATTTTCCAATTCCAACCATATAACAAATTAACGAAGAAGAAACTTCGCCATGAAAATTAAAAGCTAAGAACACATGTGTTCATATGAACCAGCGGAGCGTGTCTCTCTCCCACACAAGCATTTATTCAAAAAAAAAAACAAAAAAAAAAGCACACAGACGCTCCAAGTAAAGTACATAAGATGTGGCCGAATAAAAATATAGTTTCAAGAGAAGGAACCTGATAATTTGTCGATGAAGAAGGGGATGCCTTGGGCATCCCCAAGCTTAGATGCTTGAGTCTTCTTGAAATATGCAGGGGTGAACCACCGGGGCATCCCCAAGCTTAGAGCTTTCACTCTTCTTGATCATAGTATATCATCCTCCTCTCTTGACCCTTGAAAACTTCCTCCACACCAAACTCGAAACAACTCATTAGAGGGTTAGTGCACAATAAAAATTAACATGTTCAGAGGTGACACAATCATTCTTAACACTTCTGGACATTGCATAAAGCTACTGGACATTAATAGAACAAAGAAATTCATCCACCATAGCAAAAGAGGCAATGCGAAATAAAAGGCAGAATCTGTCAAAACAGAACAGTCCGTAAAGATGGATTTTATTCAGGCACCAGACTTGCTCAAATGAAAATGCCCAAATTGAATGAAAGTTGCGTACATATCTGAGGATCACGCACGTAAATTGGCTTAATTTTCTGAGCTACCTACAGGGAGGCAAGTCGAAATTCGTGACAGCAAAGAAATCTGAAACTGCGCAGTAATCCAAATATAGTATTCACTTTACTATCAAAGACTTTACTTGGCACAACAAAACACAAAACTAAGATAAGGAGAGGTTGCTATAGTAGTAAACAACTTCCAAGACACAAATATAAAACAAAGTACTGTAGCAAAATAACACATGGGTTATCTCCCAAGAAGTTCTTTCTTTTTAGCCATTAAGATGGGCTCAGCAGTTTTAATGATGCACTCTCAAGAAATAGCATTTGAAGCAAAAGAGAGCATCAACAAGAGGCAAATTCAAAACACATTTAAGTCTAACATGCTTCCTATGCAAAGGAATCTTTTAAATAAACAAGTTCATGAAGAGCAAAGTGACAAGCATAGGAAGATAAAACAAGTGTAGCTTCAAAAATTTCAGCACATAGAGAGGCATTTTAGTAACATGAAAATTTCTACAACCATATTTTCCTCTCTCATAATAACTTTCAGTAGCATCATGAGCAAACTCAACAATATAACTATCACATAAAGCATTCTTATCATGAGTCTCATGCATAAAATTATTACTCTCCACATAAGCATAATCAATTTTATTAGTAATAGTGGGAGCAAATTCAACAAAGTAGCTATCATTATTATTCTCATCATCAAATATAGGAGGCATATTGTAATCATAATCAAATTTATCCTCCATAACCAGGCGGTACTAAAAGACTACTATCATTATAATCATCATAAATAGGAGGCAAGGTATCATCAAAGTAAATTTTCTCCTCAATGCTTGGGGGACTAAAAATATCATGCTCATCAAAGCCAGCTTCCCCAAGCTTAGAATTTTCCATATCATTAGCAACCATGGTGTTCAAAGCTTTCATACTAATATTACTACCAGCATGCAAATAAGGTTCCATAGGTTTTTTAATTTTCAAATCAAACCATCCATGTTTTAAATCAGGAAATAGAATAAGAAGGTCATTGTCGTCCATTATGCCAAACTAGTGTAAACAAGAAACAAAAAGATGCAATTGCAGGATCTAAAGGAAATAGCTTCGAGTACTTACAACGGCGAAAATAGCTTAGTAGCCGAGATCCGGAGTGTGAGTACCTTTTACCTTTCCTCCCGGCAACGGCGCCGGAAAATAGCTTGATGTCTACGGGAGCTTCTATTCTTGTAGACGGTGTTGGGCCTCCAAGAGCGAGAGGTTTGTAGAACAAGCGAGCAAGTTTCCCTTAAGTGGATCACCCAAGGTTTATCGAACTCAGGGAGGAAGAGGTCAAAGATATCCCTCTCATGCAACCCTGCAACAACAAAGCAAGAAGTCTCTTGTGTCCCCAACACACCTAATAGGTGCACTAGTTCGGCGAAGAGATAGTGAAATACAGGTGGTATGAATAAGTATGAGCGAGTAGTAACTGACAGCAGTAGTAGCTGTGATAAAACGATAAACAAGCAGACGATAGCGATATTTAGGAACAAGGCCTAGGGATTACACTTTCACTAGTGGACACTCTCAACATTGATCACATAACATAATAGATAAATGCATACTCTACACTCTCTTGTTGGATGATGAACACATTGCGTAGGATTACACGAACCCTCAATGCCGGAGTTAACAAGCTCCACAATTCAATGTTCATATTTAAATAACCTTAGAGTGCATAAC
>NC_061510.1:213572810-213646173 GCF_022539505.1 Lolium rigidum
TCAATTTTCTCGGTGTTAGTTCCGATGATGCCGCTGCCCATCTTAATAATTTTGTTGAACTATGTGAAATGCAAAAATATAAAGATGTAGATGGTGATATTATTAAACTAAAATTGTTCCCTTTCTCATTAAGAGGAAGAGCTAAAGATTGGTTGCTATCTCTGCCTAAGAATAGTATTGATTCATGGACTAAATGCAAGGATGCTTTTATTGGTAGATATTATCCCCCTGCTAAAATTATATCTTTGAGGAGTAGCATAATGAATTTTAAACAATTAGATACTGAACATGTTGCTCAAGCTTGGGAAAGAATGAAATCTCCGGTTAAAAATTGCCCAACCCATGGACTGACTACTTGGATGATCATCCAAACCTTCTATGCAGGACTAAATTTTTCTTCGCGGAATTTATTGGATTCAGCTGCTGGAGGTACCTTTATGTCCATCACATTGGTGGCGGCTACAAAACTTCTTGATGATATGATGATAAATTACTCTGAATGGCACACGGAAAGAGCCCCACAAGGTAAGAAGGTAAATTCTGTTGAAGAATCCTCTTCCTTGAATGACAAAGTTGATGCTATTATGTCTATGCTTGTGAATGATAGGACTAATATTGATCCTAATAATGTTCCGTTAGCTTCATTGGTTGCACAAGAAGAACATGTTGATGTAAACTTCATTAAAAATAATAATTTCAACAACAATGCTTATCTGAACAATTCTAGTAATAACTATAGGCCATATCCTTATAATAATGGCAACGGCTATGGTAATTCTTATGGAAATTCTTACAACAATAATAGGAATTCACCCCTGGACTTGAAGCCATGCTTAAAGAATTTATTAGTACACAAACCGCCTTTAACAAATCTGTTGAGGAAAAGCTCAATAAAATTGATATTCTTGTTTCTAGAGTTGATAGTCTTGCCTCTGATGTTGATCTTTTGAAATCAAAAGTTATGCCTGATAGGGATATTGAAAATAAAATTGTTACTACAGCAAATGCCATTCAAGTTAGAATTAATGAGAATATAAGATTAATGGCTGAACTGCGTGCTAGGTGGGATAGAGAAGAAAATGAAAAACTAGCTAAAGAGAAGAATATAGCTAAAGTTTGGACTATTACCACCACTAGTAATGCTAATGCTACACATGTTGCTGCACCTCCTACTCATACTAATAAAAGAATTGGTGTTAGCAATGTTTCCACTTCTAATGCAAAGCGCGAAAACCGCCTCGAAACCGCTAAAACCGTCTGAAACTGCCCGCGATAAAGCCGCTGAAATTTTTTCCAACATTGGGGATGATGATCCCATTGCTTTAGATTATAATGGTTTGAATTTTGATGATTGCCACATCTCTGAAGTTATAAAGTTCTTGCAAAAACTTGCTAAAAGTCCTAATGCTAGTGCTATAAATTTGGCTTTCACGCATCATATTACAAATGCTCTCATAAAAGCTAGAGAAGAGAAACTAGAGCGCGAAGCCTCTATTCCTAAAAAGCTAGAAGATGGTTGGGAGCCCATCATTAAGATGAAGGTTAAAGATTTTGATTGTAATGCTTTATGTGATCTTGGTGCAAGTATTTCGTTATGCCGAAGAAAATTTATAATATGCTTGACTTGCCACCGCTGAAAAATTGTTATTTGGATGTTAATCTTGCTGATCATTCTACAAAGAAACCTTTGGGTAAAGTTGATAATGTTCGCATTACCGTTAACAATAATCTTGTTCCCGTTGATTTTGTTGTCTTGGATATTGAATGCAATGCATCTTGTCCAATTATATTGGGAAGACCTTTTCTTCGAACCGTTGGTGCTATTATTGATATGAGGGAAGGTAATATAAAATATCAATTTCCTCTCAAGAAAGGTATGGAACACTTCCCTAGAAAGAGAATGAAGGTACCTTATGATTCTATCATTAGAACAAATTATGATGTTGATGCTTCATCTCTCGATGTTACTTGATACACACTTTCGCGCCTAGCCGAAAGGCGTTAAAGAAAAGCGCTTATGGGAGACAACCCATGTTTTTACCTACAGTACTTTGTTTTTATTTTGTGTCTTGGAAGTTGTTTACTACTGTAGCAACCTCTCCTTATCTTAGTTTTGAGTTTTGTTGTGCCAAGTTAAGCCGTTGATAGAAAAGTAAGTACTAGATTTGGATTACTGCGCAGTTCCAGATTTCTTTGCTGTCACGAATCTGAGCCCACTGCCCTGCAGGAAGCTCAGAAAATTATGCCAATTTACGTGCATGATCCTCAGATATGTACGCAACTTTCATTCAATTTGAGCATTTTCATTTGAGCAAGTCTGGTGCCATTTTAAAATTCGTCAATACGAACTGTTCTGTTTTGACAGATTCTGCCTTTTATTTCGCATTGCCTCTTTCGCTATGTTGGATGAATTTCTTTGATCCACTAATGTCCAGTAGCATTATGCAATGTCCAGAAGTGTTAAGAATGAATGTGTCACCTCTGAATATGTCAATTTATATTGTGCACTAACCCTCTAATGAGTTGTTTCGAGTTTGGTGTGGAGGAAGTTTTCAAGGATCAAGAGAGGAGTATGATGCAACATGATCAAGGAGAGTGAAAGCTCTAAGCTTGGGGATGCACCCGGTGGTTCACCCCTGCATATATCAAGAAGACTCAAGCGTCTAAGCTTGGGGATGCCCAAGGCATCCCCTTCTTCATCAACAAATTATCGAGTTCCTCCCCCGAAACTACATTTTTATTCGGCCACATCTTATGTGCTTTTTCTTGGAGCGTCGTTTTGTTTTTGTTTTTGTTTTGTTTGAATAAAATGGATCCTAGCATTCACTTTATGGGAGAGATACACACTCCGCTGTAGCATATGGACAAATATGTCCTTGGTTTCTACTCATAGTATTCATGGCGAAGTTTCTCCTTCGTTAAATTGTTATATGGTTGGAATTGGAAAATGATACATGTAGTAATTGCTATAAATGTTTTGGGTAATGTGATACTTGGCAATTGTTGTGCTCATGTTTAAGCTCTTGCATCATATGCTTTGCACCCATTAATGAAGAAATACATAGAGCATGCTAAAATTTGGTTTGCATATTTGGTTTCTCTAAGGTCTAGATAATTTCTAGTTTTGAGTTTGAACAACAAGGAAGACGGTATAGAGTATTATAATGCTTTCAATATGTCTTTTATGTGAGTTTTGCTGTACCGTTCATCCTTGTGTTTGCCTCAAATAACCTTGCTAGCCTAAACCTTGTATCGAGAGGGAATACTTCTCATGCATCCAAAATACTTGAGCCAACCACTATGCCATTTGTGTCCACCATACCTACCTACTACATGGTATTTTCCAGCCATTCCAAAGTAAATTGCTTGAGTGCTACCTTTAAAATTCCATCATTCACCTTTGCAATATATAGCTCATGGGACAAATAGCTTAAAAACTATTGTGGTATTGAATATGTAATTATGCACTTTATCTCTTATTAAGTTGCTTGTTGTGCGATAACCATGTTTACCTGGGAACGCCATCAACTCATTGTTGAATTTCATGTGAGTTGCTATGCATGTTCGTCTTGTCCGAAGTAAGGGCGATCTACACCGAGTTGAATGGTTTGAGCATGCATATTGTGAGAGAAGAACATTGGGCCGCTAACTAAAGCCATGTTCCATGGTGGAAGTTTCAGTTTTGGACAAACATCCTCAAATCTCTAATGAGAAAAGAATTAATTGTTGTTGAATGCTTAAAGCATTAAAAGAGGAGTCCATTATCTCGTTGTCTATGTTGTCCCGGTATGGATGTCTAAGTTGAGAATAATCAAAAGCGAGAAATCCAAATGCGAGCTTTCTCCTTAGACCTTTGTACAGGCGGCATAGAGGTACCCCTTTGTGATACTTGGTTAAAGCATATGTATTGCGGTGATAATCCAGGTAGTCCAAGCTAATTAGGACAAGGTGCGAGCACTATTAGTACACTATGCATGAGGCTTGCAACTTATAAGATATAATTTACATGATGCATATGCTTTATTACTACCGTTGACAAAATTGTTTCATGTTTTCAAAATCAAAGCTCTAGCACAAATATAGCAATCAATGCTTTTCCTCTATGAGGACCATTCTCTTTACTTTCAATGTTGAGTCAGTTCACCTATTTCTCTCCACCTCAAGAAGCAAACACTTGTGTGAACTGTGCATTGATTCTTACATACTTGCTTATTGCACTTATTATATTACTCTATGTTGACAATATCCATGAGATATACATGTTACAAGTTGAAAGCAACCGCTGAAACTTAATCTTCTTTTGTGTTGCTTCAATACCTTTACTTCGAATTATTGCTTTATGAGTTAACTCTTATGCAAGACTTATTGATGCTTGTCTTGAAGTGCTATTCATGAAAAGTCTTTGCTTTATGATTCACTTGTTTACTCATGTCATACACATTGTTTTGATCGCTGCATTCTCTACATATGCTTTACAAATAGTATGATCAAGTTTATGATGGCATGTCACTCCGTAAATTATCTTTGTTATCGTTTTACCTCGCTCGGGACGAGCGGAACTAAGCTTGGGGATGCCGATACGTCTCCAACGTATCGATAATTTCTTGTGTTCCATGCCACATTATTGATGTTATCTACATGTTTTATGCACACTTTATATCATATTCGTGCATTTTCCGGAACTAACCTATTAACAAGATGCCGAAGTGCCGCTTGTCGTTTTCTGCTGTTTTTGGTTTCGAAATCCTAGTAAAGAAATATTCTCGGAATTGGACGAAATAAAAGCCCGGAGGCCTATTTTCTCACGAAGCTTCCGAAGTCCGAAGGAGAGACGAAGAGGGGCCACGGGGTGGCCAAACCCTAGGGCGGCGCGGCCCCACCCCCGGCCGCGCCGGCCCGTGGTTTGGGCCCCCGTGCCGCCTCTTGACTTGCCCTTCCGCCTACAAATAGCCTCCGTGACGAAACCCCCGCACCGAGAGCCACGATACGGAAAACATTATCGAGACGCCGTCGCCGCCGATCCCATCTCGGGGATCCCGGAGATCGCCTCCGGCACCCTGCCGGAGAGGGGATTCATCTCCCGGAGGACTCTACACCGCCATGGTCGCCTCCGGAGTGATGAGTGAGTAGTCTACCCCCGGACTATGGGTCCATAGCGAGTAGCTAGATGGTTGTCTTCTCCCCATTGTGCTATCATTGTCGGATCTTGTGAGCTGCCTATCATGATCAAGATCATCTATATGTAATTCTATATGTTGCGTTTGTTGGGATCCGATGAATAGAGAATACTTGTTATGTTGATTATCAAAGTTATGCTTATGTGTTGTTTATGATCTTGCATGCTCTCCGTTATTAGTAGATGCTCTGGCCAAGTAGATGCTTTTAACTCCAAGAGGGAGTACTTATGCTCGATAGTGGGTTCATGCCCGCATTGACACTCGGGACGGTGACGTAAAGTTCTAAGGTTGTGTTGTGCCGTTGCCACTAGGGATAAAACATTGATGCTATGTCTAAGGATGTAGTTGTTGATTACATTACGCACCATACTTAATGCAATTGTCTCGTTGCTTTGCAACTTAATACCGGAGGGGTTCGGATGATAACCTCGAAGGTGGACTTTTTAGGCATAGATGCAGTTGGATGGCGGTCTATGTACTTTGTCGTAATGCCCAATTAAATCTCACTATACTCATCATGATATGTATGTGCATGGTCATGCTCTCTTTATTTGTCAATTGCCCAACCGTAATTTGTTCACCCAACATGCTGTTCGTCTTATGGGGGAGACACCTCTAGTGAACTGGTGGACCCCGGTCCAATTCTCTTTACTCGAAATACAATCCGCTGCAATACTTGTTTCTACCGTTTTCTCTCGCAAACAATCATCTTCCACACAATACGGTTAATCCTTTGTTACAAGCAAGCCGGTGAGATTGACAACCTCACCGTTTCGTTGGGGCAAAGTAGCTTGGTTGTGTTGTGCAGGTTCCACGTTGGCGCCGGAATCTCCGGTGTTGCGCCGCACTACATCCCGCCGCCATCAACCTTCAACGTGCTTCTTGGCTCCTCCTGGTTCGATAAACCTTGGTTTCTTTCTGAGGGAAAACTTGCTGCTGTGCGCATCATACCTTCCTCTTGGGGTTGCCCAACGAACGTGTGAAATACACGCCATCAGGCTTCTAAGGTTTGATTGACATTTGTACTTCAAAAGAATAACTTTTGAAGAACAGGTTAAATAAGAATATGAACTACTATACATAGGAGCTATGGCTTTCTAGGGTTTACTATTGGATTCATTTAGTTCACTAATAGGAACTAGTTGGGTTCTTTAAGTAGAATGGGTTTATATGTAGCAGGTATTGATAGGGTTATTACCATGGTTTCCCATATACATCATATCAAAGGATGGTTATTAAGATGGTTCCATAGGTTTTCTATTAGGTTTACTATGGCTTCATATTTGCTTTACCAAATAATCTCTAATGGTTTCTAAACTAAGTGGCTTATCATTTCCTAAGTAGGGTTTAGTGGAATAGAAGCATGTGTTGTGTATTGCTACATAAGGTTGGTACTAGGGTTTATCTTATGGTTCTACTAGGGTTTAATGATTGAGGTTTATTCTAATGGTGTGGTATAATGGAGTGGTGATCAATGGTACTAATCCAATTAACAAGCTAGGGTTTGCATCTAGGTGGCACTAGTGAATCATATAGGTTTAAACTAAGAATATGGACATGAAATGATAATCTCATGTGACTTGGTTTTATGATAGTAGATCATAAGTATGCATTCATTGGTCACATATTATGGTTCTTTATGCAAGGGGAAATTCACATGATCACATGTGATAAGCAACTAGGGTTTTAGGGTTAAAGCATTTTCAAATGATCACATAAAATAATGGGATCCAGATTCTAACTTATAATAAAACTAGGGTTTCTAAATTATGATCCAATCATTAAAGTAATACTTGGTACTAGAATTAATGTGATTAAGTACTTGAAATATAGTTATTAATAACTTTAACATGCTATTAATTTTTAGAGGGTTTAAGAATTAAAATAATTACTAGTTAGGGTTTAATTAGAAACTAGGGTTTCCTAATTATTGTTAGGTTTTAAGATAATGACTTGTTAACTAAAGATGTTTAAGAAAACAAGTTTTGAATTACCAAACAAATATGGGCTTATAGTATTTTCTTGAGTTATTTTATTTAAGAAAGTAGTAAATTAGCAATTTGCAAATTATGGTTGATAAATTATCACTAATATTTAAGTGGATGTAATTATGATAAAGAAAACTAATCTTAATATTTTATTTAGTTACTGAATAGCTAATATTTATTTTTTTAAACTTCACTAATTATTGAATTTAAATTAGAGTTAAAACAAATGAAATGGCATAATTAATAAGGTTTAAAATAATTAAATTTTTATTTTGACACACATTTTATTTTATATTTTATTTGAATAGAGTTTATTTTTGTGAGCAGTTTGATATATTATTCATATTTTTCTGAGTTGAAATGAATTTTATATGATTTTGCAAAGTTTCAACAATTTACTAGTTTTTAAATTAAACAAAAATGCTAAACATACCGATTCAGTAACCTAGCTACGGTCATCGACCAGATGGGACCTATGGCCACGTCGAATGCCACGCAAGCAAGGACCGGTCACGAGTTGACCGAGGCTGTTGACCTCACCGACGTTTAAACACCGGCGGTCAGCCGAAGGCGCGCCGCCGATTACTCGCCTCCCGGGACGCGCAACTAGGTGCATTCGAACGAGTACTGCAAGGCAAAGCGAATGGTGGTGGTGGTTTCCGCGGGGACTCATCGGAATCATGTCGGAAAACATGTCCCGCGACGGTGCTCTCCGGTGAACTATCGATCGAGGGGTACAGAGGGTTCTAGGAAGCAAGATCCGGCTCTTCAGATGCGCAAGCTTACCCTGAACATGATGGCGTGGTCGACGACGACGACTGCTGACGGAGACGAGCTCGATTTCACCATTTTCTGGTTAAGGTGTTTGAACAACAAGGAGACGATGTAAAGTCTTATAATACTTACAATATGTTCATATGTGAGCTTTGCTGCACCTTTTATACTTGAGTTTGCTTCAAACAACCTTGCTAGCCTAGCCTTGTATTGAGAGGAATTCTTCTCGTGCATCCAAATCCTTGAGCCAAAAACTATGCCATTTGTGTCCACCATACCTACCTACTACATGGTGTTGTCCGCCATTCCAAAGTACATTACTTGAGTGCTACCTTTAAAAATTCTATCCTTTGTCTTTGCAATATATAGCTCATGGGAAAAATAGCCTTAAAAACTATTGTGGTGAAGAATATGTACTTATGTGTCTTATTTCTTAATAAGTTGCTTGTTGAGCGGTAACCATGTTTCTGGGACGCCATCAACTATCACCTTTGTTGAATATCATGTGAGTTGCTATGCATGTTCGTCTTGTCTGAAGTAAGGGCGATTTTCATGATCAAATGGTTTGAGTATGCATATTGTTAGAGAAGAACATTGGGCCACTAACTAAAGCCATGAATCATGGTGGAAGTTTCAGTTTGGACAATTAATCCTCAATCTCTTATGAGAATATTATCTGTTGTTGAATGCTTATGCATTAAAGAGGAGTCCATTATCTGTTGTCTATGTTGTCCCGGTATGGATGTCTAAGTTGAGAATAATCAAAAGCGAGAAATCCAATGCGAGCTTTCTCCTTAGACCTTTGTATCGGCGGCATAGAGGTACCCCTTTGTGACACTTGGTTGAAACATATGCTATGCAATGATAATCCATGATAATCCAAGCTAATTAGGACAAGGTGCGAGCACTATTGGTAATCTATGCATGAGGCTTGCAACTTATAGGATATCTTATACATAATACATATGATTTATTACTACCGTTGACAAAATTGTTTCTATGTTTTCAAAATGAAAAGCTCTAGCACAAAAATAGTAATCCATGCTTCCTCTCGCGAAGGGCCTATCTTCTACTTTATTGTTGAGTCAGTTTACCTACTTCCTTCTATCTTAGAAGCAAACACTTGTATCAACTGTGTACATTGATTCTTACATGTTTACCTATTGCACTTGTTATATTACTTTGTGTTGACAATTATCCATGAGATAAATATGTTGAAGTTGAAAGCAACCGCTGAAACTTATATCTTCCTTTGTGTTGTTTCAAAGTTTTCTACTAAGAATTTATTGCTTTATGAGTAACTCTTATGCAAGTCTTATTGATGCTTGTCTTGAAAGTATTATTCATGAAAAGTCTTTGCTATATGATTCAGTTGTTTATTCATTATCTTCACCATTGCTTCGAATCGCCGCATTCATCTCATATGCTTTACAATAGTATTGATCAAGATTATGATAGCATGTCACTTCGAAATTATCCTTGTTATCGTTTACCTACTCGAGGGCGAGTAGGAACTAAGCTTGGGGATGCTTGATACGTCTCGTACGTATCTATAATTTCTTATGTTCCATGCTACTTTTATGATGATACTCACATGTTTTATACACATTATATGTCATTATTATGCATTTTCCAGGCACTAACCTATTGACGAGATGCCAAAGAGCCGCTTGATGTTTTCTGCTGTTTTTGGTTTCGTAAATCCTACAAAGGAAATATTCTCGGAATTGGACGAAATCAACGCCCGACATCTTATTATTCCACGAAGCTTCCGGAGCACCGAAGAAGGACCGGAGGGGAGCCGTGGGGCCCACACGCCGTGGCGGCGCGGCCAAGGGGTGGGGCGCGCCCCTATTGTGTGGCCCCACCGTGGCCCCTCCGAGGCTGCCCTTCCGCCTACTTAAGGTCTCCGTCGCGAAAACCCTAAACCAATAAGCCACGATACGAGAAAAGTTCCGCGAGCCGCCGCCATCGCGAAGCCAAGATTCGGGGACGAAGTCTCCCGTTCCAGCACGCCGCGGGACGGGGAAGTGCCCCCGGAAGGCATATCCATTGACACCACCACCATCTTCATCGCCGCTGCTGTCTCCTATGATGAGGAGGGAGTAGTTCTTCCCCGAGGCTAAGGGCTGTACCGTAGCTATGTGGTTCATCTCTCTCTCCCATGTGATCTTTATGTGATCATGAGCTTTGTGATCTAGTTGAATATCATCTATGTGCTACTCTAGTGATGTTATTAAAGTACTCTATTCCTCCTCCATGATGTAATGGTGATAGTGTGTGCATCATGTAGTACTTGGCGTAGGTTATGATTGTGATCTCTTGTAGATTGTGAAGTTAACTATTACTATGATAGTATTGATGTGATCTATTCCCCTTTCATAGCCTGATGGTGACATTGTGCATGCTATGTTAGTACTCGGTATAATTGCAATGGTCTATCATGCACTCTAAGGTTATTTAAATATGAACATCGAATGTTGTGGAGCTTGTTAACTCCGGCATTGAGGTGCTCTTGTAGCCCTACACAATGAATGGTGTTTGTCATCCAACAAGAGAGTGTAGAGAAAGTAGTATTTGTTTATTCAGCTATGTGATCAATGTTGAGAGTGTCCACTAGTGAAAGTATGATCCCTAGGCCTTGTTTACACCACGAGAATTGCCTCCCACGCCAGCAAGCTATTTTCTCGGCACCGTTTATTTATCGTTCGCTACATGTTCGTTCATCGCATCTTTACTTCCTGCAATATTACCACCATCTATACCAACTCGTGTTTTACTACCTCTTCGCTCGAACTAGTGCACCTATACATCCGACAAGTGTATTAGGTGTGTTGGGGACACAAGAGACTTCTTGTATCGTGATTGCAGGGTTGCTTGAGAGGGATATCTTTGTCCTCTACCTCCCCGAGTTCGATAAACCTTGGGTGATCCACTTAAGGGAAACTTGTCGTTGTTCTAGAAACCTCTCGCTCTTGGAGGCCCAACACTGTCTGCGTGAATAGAAGCGTGCGTAGACATCACATTGCATTTGGTGCATCGGTTTGACTTCTCCGCGGTGATACATGGAGGTGAAAGTTCGTGAGATACTCACTTCGGGAGCTTGTTCCTCTTGGGTCTTTGGACCCTAGACGGCTTAGTGGTCTTTGTGGTCTTTGTGGTGTTCTTGGGGACTCCAATTAAGTTGTGGAGATTCTTCAAGGGCAAGGCCTTTGTGGCGATTTATTGGGAGCCTCCAATTAAGTTGTGGAGATAGCCCCAAGCTTTGTGCGGGTTCGGTGACCACCCTAAGGTTCCATAGTGGATCGAGGACATCCCTTTTGGTGGGAATTCTCGAGGAGAATACGGTGGCCTTCGAGCATTTGGAGTGACTTGTCCTCCACACCGCTCCAACGGAGAGTAGCACTCGCAAGAGTGTGAACTTTGGGATACATCGTTGTCTCCGCGTCACTTCGGTTATTCCTATACCCGAGCTCTTTACTTATGCACTTTACTTTGTGATAGCCTTTGTGCTTGAAGTTATATATCTTGCTATCACATAGTTGCTTGAATTGTTTAGCATAAGTTGTTGGTGCACATAGGTGAACTCTAGTTATATAGATTTTGTGCTTGACAAATTAAACGCTAGTTTTATTCCGCATTTGTTAAGCCATATTCGTAAAAGTTTTAAACCGCCTATTCACCCCCCTCTAGGCGGAATGCGTTAATGGCCTCCCGCACGGAAACCAAAACGGCGAGGGCGGCGACTGCCCACGCGGCGTCCACCTACCTTACCCACGCGCCTTCAATGCGCGTCCGCCGCCTCCCTTAAAACCCCACCGGCGCGCACTTCTCTCTTTTCCCCGCCGCCATCCTCAACCTCCGCGCGAACCACCGCCCACACGCACCCCGCCGACGTGATGGCGCACAATGACCAGGCCGGCGGCGGCGGCATGCTCCGCTCGACGCAGCCGGCATTCGACGAGGCCGATGTGTTGTACTGGCACCGCATCCCCGTGCCAGTACAATACAAGTTGCCGCAAGGCTGGCACGTCTCCAACGGAGGCTTCGCCGTGCCGCCGCCGCCACCGCGAGGAACGCAGATGCGGGCCCTCGCCAGGGAACGGCGGGCCGAGATGACGCCGGAGGAGAGGAGCCTGCCGGAGAACACCGTCGACAACCCGTCCTGGGCAGGGCGCTTCGAACACTTGCGCGCCGTCGAGCTCGCGCCGACGGACAACCCCTCGGGCGGCCGCTTCAACAACGTCGGCCGCCGTGCCTGGTGGTACGGCCGCTCCGTCGACGACACGCTCCGCGAGTACGGCTTCCGGCCACACGTCCGCGGGCAACAGGAGCCGGTATACTTCCCGCAGGCGGCGAACATGGCACCGCCGCCTACCACGTAGAGGGCACCAGAACGGACCGCGGCGTCCGGAACCTCATGCACCGGATCGTCTGCCGTCGCGCGCACGTGCTCGGCCGCGCCCGCGCCTCCTTCTGGAGGCGTCGTCATCCCCGACGATGCGATGCGCGCGTCCTCTGCTCCGGCTCGTCGGACGACGGGGTCGGGCCACCGCTCCCGCGTCAAGGAGGAGGACGCCTCGCCACCATTTCCGTCGACGAAGAAGAAATGGTGGGAGAAGGAGGCCGAGGCGCTGGCGGCCCTCCGTGGCGACGATGAGACGACGGGGCGGAGTTCCCCGCCCTACAGTACATTGTCGGCCGCTCCGTCGACGAAGACTACCGGCATATCGCGATCGACCCGCGGCAGGCTGCGGTGTGGTCCGACAGGGACCAACGGCGCCAACTACGTCGACCTCGCCAGACCATCGGAGTTGCCGGTGCCAAAGGAGGAGGAGGCCGAGGAGGAGGAGGCCGACAATGCCGACAGTTGGTCCTTCGGGTCATCCAGCGGTGACGAATTGGACTTCAGCGCCTTCGACTCCCCGCGCCGTTAGATTTTTTTTAGTTTTTTAGTTTGAATTCGCGTTAAATTTGTACAAATTTCGTTCGAACTTCGTATGAATATCGTTTTCAACATTTCAATTTGATTTTCTAAGGAGCCGTCGATTTGGTAACGCCGATGTGAAAGCAGCGTCCCTAAATAGAGAATGTTAGGGCATCTCCAACGGGGCGACCCATCCCGCGCCCGCGCGTCCGGATGGGTCCAGCCGGACAAAAACCCGGCCCAACGCGGGGACGCACCGCAAAAGCGGACGGCCGCGGCGTCCGGAACGACGCAAACCCGGCCCAAATCTGGGCCGGGTTTGCGTGGCCGCGGATGGCACGCGGCGTCCTCGCGTGTCCGCCTGGTCCGCGTGGCTGGCCCACCTGTCGGTGCCCCAGTCCTATTAAATGTGGATCGGGGAAGTGGACTGTCCCTATCCGAGTCCCCACTTTCCACTCCGGCCGCACGCGCGAGCTCGGAGCTTCCGCGCCGCCATGGCCCCGAGCGCGAGTTCTCGCCATCCGCCAACGACCACGAGGCCGGCAGCAGCCGGCCGGCCGCGCCGGCGCCGTTCGCCATGGGGCCGCCGGCGACGCCCGGACGCGACCGGATCTACGTCACCGTAGCGGTGGCGCGGATGTTCCGGGGACGCCGGCGTCCCAATGCCGTGGGGGGACGTGCACCTCCCCACGGCCGGCACCTGAGCCCGGATCGGGTTCCGGTGCCGCCCATCCCGGCGTCGAGCCGCGCCCGCTCCGCCGAGATCCGGAGGCGCCGCGCTCGGCCGCCGGCGGACCTCCGGCAGGACCCCGCGTACGGCGACGCAAGTCCCAACTGGGACTTGTGGTTCGAGGTGGAGCACGATGCGCGGCGGCGCACGTGCTTCACATCCGCGACGGCGCGGCCTCGCGCGCGGCCAGGCACAGCTGCTAGGCGGGCTGGCCGCCGCCCCGGCGGCCTCTACGTCGGCGAGCCCGCGCCCCAGCCCCAGCCCCGGCCGCAGCCGCAGCCGCGGCCGCAGCCCCGGGGAGGAGGAGAACGACCCGGAGCCGCGAGGCGGCGCTCGCGGCGTCCCGCGAGCAGCGAGGACCTCGACGAGCCGGCCAAATGGCCGCTCCTCGCCGAGACGCTGCGCACCTCCGCGCCGGAGGAGGCGGCCGGGAAGGCCCGAGGAGGACGCCCGGGCGGACGCGTGGGCCTTCCTCCGACCGGCGCGCCGTCGGAGAGGAGGCCGCTACGCGTCGGCGGCGCTCCGGGGAGGAGGAGCGCCGGGCCGCACGCCCGGCGGAGGAGGAGCCGCCCGGCCACGCGAGCGGAGGAGCGAGCTCCGACAGGAGTCCGCGCGGAGGGCACGGCTGCGCGAGGCCGACGAGCCCGCCGAACGTGCACTCCGCCCGGGAAAGGGCGCGGTGGGACCCCGGCCGGAGTCCCCGGTGCCCTCCGGCGTGTCGAGCCGGAACAGCCGCGTCGCCGCCGGGCGGCGTCGTCGTCATCGACGCCGACGATGACGAGTACTACCGGGGTAGTATCGCCGGCGGCCACCGCGAGCTCGCAAACCCTGGCTAGGGTTTGCTTTTTTAGTTTAAAGCCATATATGGCTTTCTTTTGTGTAAAATTTGCCCAAAATAGGGCTAAGTTTAATGACCAACTAGTTTAAATTTATGTTTTGTTCTTTTCCTTTTTTATTTTCATTTCTGTTTTATTTTATTACCAATGCGCTGCGTCCGCGCGTTGGGCGCAGCGTGCGACCCAAACGAACACGCGGACGCGGGCCGCTGTCTGGGTGTCCGTTCGGCCACGCAAACGGCCCAAAACAGACGGCCCAGCGCGTCCGTTTGGGTCGCACGGTTGGAGATGCCCTTATGCCAGCTCCCCAAACGGAGATGCCAGCGCCCCCGCCGGTACCTATTTGGGGTGCCGGTGGAGACGCTCTAAATGGAGGTTTGGCGTCAGTAATCTGGTAACATGGAATCTTCGAGACTAGTGACTTCACACTAAATATTTTATGCGCGCGTGTTGCACGACTGATGAGCTGGAGCCCCTATTCGACGGTGCTGGGCCAGTGGTTTGGACACACGGTCAATGCCTCATTGATTGCGGGAACACGGGTAGTAGTGCTTTAATTTTCTTTAGAACACTTTGATTTTGTTCCCAATGCCCCCCAAAAAAAGCCCCCAATAATCTTCAGAAAAAAAAGCCCCCAATAAAAATAGAAACAATCTCATTTATTAGCTGACTTTACAGATTGTTGATTTTAAACACGTTAACAAGTTTTCTGACAAGTGGGACTCGTTGTTAGTCCCACGTGGCAGAACTGTACCTGTGTAAGGAGATTAATTTTTTATATATCTAACTTTTGGGTTTTTTTGCAAATTTTCTGTGTGGCGTTGACCAACATCCCTTGCACGGAGGAGATGCGCCATATGCCCATATGCCCGGAGAAGTGCCGGCCGCCCCGAGCTCTCCGGCTAGAGACACGGCATACCCCGACGGAGCTCGCCGTTCCCGCCTATGCTGAGCTTACCGGCGCCCGCCCCGAGCCCATCCGACCGCGCCGGCAAGTCACGGAGCTCGCCGCCGACGCCCGTGCAGGCCACGTGGTCGCCGGCACCCGTGCTCGCCCATGTCGCCCTCGTCTGCCTCGCCTGCGCCGGCGCCCGTGCTCGCCCAGGTCGCCCTCGTCCGCCTCGCCTGCACAGGCCACGTGATCGCCGGCGCCCGTGCTGGCCCTCATCCGCCTCGCCTGCGCCGGCCACGTGGTCACTGGTGCCCGTGCTCGCCCTCGCCCGCGAACCGGTAACTGTGCTCGCCCTCGCCTGCCTCGCCTGCGCCTGCGCCTGCCCCTTGCAGTTGCAGAGCTCGCCCGTGGCGGAGCTCGCTGGGCCTCACCTGCGCCGGCGACGTGCTCGCCGGACCCATGCCCGCCGGGCCTTACCTGCGCCGGAGCCGGCGCCCGCCCTCGCCATCCCACTTGCGCCAGCCACGTGCTCGCCGGCCCCGAGCTCGCCTGCGCGGTTGTCGATCCGTGGATGGAGGTCGGGGACGGAGCAGGACACACGGTGGTTGATCTCGCTGATGGAGGGTCGAGGCTAAGAAGAACTGATGCCGAGGAAGGGGAGCACTGGAGGTGGGCTTGGGACCACGGTCAATGCCTCGCTCCGGCGACCTGGCTCGTTGTTTCCAGAATTCCATTGAATCAAGATTGGTGAGATTGTTTGCGAAAAAGACCCTAGGTTTTACCAGATTCATATCAGGTAGCCCCTGTTGTTTATAAAGTTCTACACATAATCCAATGTGGATCCATAGTGTCATTCTTAAGTTCTTCTGAATTTGAAGATGAAGACCTAACAGTCAAAAAGATTCTTCACAAAAAATGCATTGTGTATCCATTGTTGCCATTATAGGTATCATTGGTCAGATCTCTATAAACTTCTTCACGGATCTTTATACAGAAACTACTTTGGCATGAATATCCTTTGCACTCAAGATTCAGAGTACAGCTGTACGGGTAGAGTTGCAATACTGCACTCAGATTAATTAGTCCAAGCTTCAACCCTCCTTCAGCACACAGCACGTACGCAAGTATATGGGTTCTCAAAAGAGGGTTAAATTTGCACTTGAGATTAATCCAAGCAATTTTCCTTGCTTACCTCTTAGGTGAAGGGACTACTTGCCTTTGATATGGTGTTAGGTAGCCCGCATGGAAAGCATGGTTTCATTGTTTTTGCACAAGGCAGAAGGAGACATTTTTGTACATATATGTGAGCCTATCTACAAGCGGACTTTGTGTACCGGGACATTTGCTCAAAGAAAAACACTGAATCTGTTCTTTGGTGAAACTTGCTAGCTAGGAGCAGCGGAGTTTAGCGCTTCCATTTTCCACAAAATCATGAAGATATACCTCCTAATGACTTGTGATTTTTACTCGGCTTGTCAGATCTGGTCTTAAGACGAACACATATTGAAGCTTTCAATTCTCTACGTATAAGTTTCTTGTGTCGCACTCGCGCATCAGAGGCAAGTGTTAATTGAACTAGTTGGTGAAAACGATTTTATATAATGTTATCTTTATAGGCTACATTATTGTCGCGAGGCGATGGTCGTTGTCTGCATGCATGGTGCATTTGTTGACGTGTGCATATAGCAAGCGAAACTTGATTTCTTAGATGTATGTATACCCGTGAAGTTCCAGCTGTGATCTTTTAAAATTAGTAATGCGCTTGGTTGCATGTGTGTTGCATGTTTTATTTCACACTCAGATCAATCAAAACAATCGTATCCTCTTATGACCCTGCTACTTATATAATGTTATCTTTATAGCCTACATTATTGTGGCGAGGCCATGGTCATTGTCTGCATGCACGGTCCATTTGCTGACGTGTGCATTTTTCGATAAAAATATATATTAATATTAGGAGATACCAGTTACACTCAGTCTCCGCAACAACGCACAACCCTAATGATAGTAGATGCATACAACCAAAAACAGAAAAAGAAAACTAAAAAATAAAAAGTCCCGCTATGGCATTCCAGCTCTAGCAGTAACATTACAATCACCACCAGTGTAACACCCGAACTCCAAGCTCTTCAAATGTGACATCTTCAAGAAGGGAACAATGCACTAACACCGTCGTCGCCCTATCAAAAGATTTCAAGTTTTCACCCTGAAGATAGTATTCGCTCTCAAACCAATGTCTTCAACAAGATCATTGTTGGCACAACCGATTAAGGCCGGACATTGGATTTTCACCCTGAAAGATAAGAATCTGAACTTCACATGTTTTGCCACCCCCTCTTGCATACTGCTGCTGTGAAATCCAGAACACCAAGTTAGACCCTCAAACCACAGAGACACGAACTTCCATTGCCAGTCCTCGAAACCTGCTTTCATGATATTATCCACCTCTGATTTCACCATGTATCAGAATGTCATCTGATGTCAACACAGAATAGAGTTTCGTGCCGCTCCCTCCAGAACCAAACGGCCGAAATAAAAGCATGGATGCTGCACACGACCGAACACCAGCCGATCCAGCAAACTCTAGGCATAATGTGCACTGTTACACTTGCTGGCGAAGCTTTCCGAAACTCACCATTCCGTGCAGAAGAAGAAGAACCGACCTTAGGAAAGTCACCATCTTCGCGGAAGAGGGACCAAGGGGAACCAGCTTTATTAGGCAGAACAACAGGTGCCTGATGACCCACAAGTATAGGGGATCACAACAGTCTTCGAGGGAAGTAAAACCCAATTTATTGATTCGACACAAGGGGAGACAAAGAACACTTGAAAGCCTTAACAGCGGAGTTGTCAATTCAGCTGCACCTGGAAATAGACTTGCTCGCAAGAGTTTATCAGTAGTAACAGTTTTATAGCAGTAGCAGAGTAACAAAGACAGCAGTAGTGATTATAGTAAACAGCAGGATTAAAATACCGTAGGCACGGGGACGGATGACGGGCGTTGCATGGATGAGAGAAACTCATGTAACAATCATAGCAGGGCATTTGCAGATAATAATAAAACGGTGTCCAAGTACAAAGCAATCAATAGGCATGTGTTCCAATTATAGTCGTACGTGCTCGCAATGAGAAACTTGCACAACATCTTTTGTCCTACCAGCCGGTGGCAGCCGGGCCTCTAGGGAAACTATCTGGATATTAAGGTACTCCTTTTAATAGAGTACCGGAGCAAAGCATTAACACTCCGTGAACACATGTGATCCTCACATCACTGCCATTCCCTCCGGTTGTCCCGATTTCTGTCACTTTGGGGCCATTGGCTCCGGACAGCGACATGTGTATACAACTTGCAGGTAAGACCATAAACAATGAATATCTTGATGAAATAATAACATGTTCAGATCTGAGATCATGGCACTCGGGCCCTAGTGACAAGCATTAAGCATAACAAGTTGCAACAATATCATCAAAGTACCAATTACGGACACTAGGCACTATGCCCTAACAATCTTATGCTATTACATGACCAATCTCATCCAATCCCTACCATCCCCTTCGGCCTACAGCGGGGGAATTACTCACACATGGATGGGGGAAACATGGCTGGTTGATGGAGAGGCGTTGGCGGTGATGGCGGCGATGATCTCCTCCAATTCCCCGTCCCGGCGGAGTGCCAGAACGGAGACTTCTGGCTCCCGAGACGGAGTTTCGCGATGTGGCGGCGTTCTGGAGGGTTTCTGGCGACTTCGACTTCTCCCCGTGCGTTTTTAGGTCGAGGCCAATAAGTAGTCCGAAGGAGAGCATCGGAGGCCGGCCGAGGGGGCCACACCATAGGGCCGCGCGGGCCCCCCCTAGGCCGCGCCGCCTTATGGTGTGGGGCCCTCGGGCCTCCACTTGATTTATCCTTCTGGCTCCGTCAGTATTCTGGGAAAATAGGGCCTTCGTCAAAATCCCGAGGTTTTTCCTGAAAGTTGGATTTCTGCACAAAAACGAGACACCGAACGGTTCTGCTGAAAACAGCGTTAGTCCGTGTTAGTTGCATCCAAAATACACAAATTAGAGGCAAAACAATAGCAGAAGTGTTCGGGAAAGTAGATACATTTTGGACGTATCGGTGCCCACACCCCCGCCCGCCGGTCGGCCTTATCGGAAAGAGGAGGCCGCCACCGACCACAGATCCATCGACGAGACATTCGCCGCCACCCCCAACCGAAGAAGGCCACCATCGTGAGCCGTCGGGGAGGATTGGCGCCAAAAGCCCGCAGACCACCGCCGAGCGCAGCCGCATCGCCAGGGGTGTTAGAGCAGGCCCGCATGGAACTCGCCGTGAAGGGAGCCACCAGCCACCGCCCGAGCCCACCTCCACGCCGCCATGGTAGGTTACCGCGCCCAAGCACGGCGCGCCACCGAAACCACCTTCCCGGGGCCGCCGCCACGGCGTCCATGCTAGAATAGGCCGCGCCACCCTCAACCAGCCTCGCGGCTTGGCCGCCGCCGAGCAGAAGACACCACCGCTGCCCCAAGCGCCCTCCCTCACGGCACGACGTGAGACGAGATCCCCGCCGCCGCCCACTACCGAGCAGGCTTTGCTCGTCGGAGCACCCAGGCGGTAGCGCAGAGGAGGAGAGGTGGGAGGGAGGCGGACGACCCAGCGGCTAGGGTTTGCGCCGCCCGGGTCGCCTGTGCGGGAACGACGCGGGGGGGCGTTTTCTCTGGCCGGCTATTAGGTTCCGTTTTCCAGATTTCTTAGATGTGTGTTGCATGTTGTATATCCGTGAAGTTCCAGCTCTGATCTTTTAAAATTTGTTATGCGCTTGGTTGCATGTGTGTTGCATGTTTTACATCCCACTCAGATTAATCGACAATCGTATCCTCTTTTGACTACTTATATCATAATTAAGCGGGCGTGATCCAAAAAGAAAGCAACCAAATCATGTGGTTGAGATAGAGTACCCCCTGCTTAAGCTTATATTGCTTTGTAAAGAAAAACTTATATTGCTGGCTCTATATCTTCATGTGATTGACTGACATGCCCGCTACTTAGGTTTGCAAAGAAGGTATCCTGCAAACTCAAATGTAGGTATATGAAAAGTTAAACATGTATTAATCTTAAATAAAATCGCACTAGGTTGATATTTAGAACACCTATATGCTTTGCTCGCAGCCCTACAGCTACTTCATGTGGTCGAGAACTTGAGATACAGAAAGCAATCAAATTACACGCCCGCTACTTTGATCTGCTGAAGTCAGCCGGTGGTACAAACCTCAGAAGATGCGCGGAAACTCACATCATAGAGGAGGAGGAGGGGGAAGATCAGGCCGACATATCGTCGGTGTGCCTGTTCCCGGGGCTAACGAACAGGATTCCAGTCAAACACTACTACACTACGCGATAGGTTCTTGATCCATGTGGGGTTTTCATGATTTCCCTTTTTTTTTTTTTTTTTTTTGAAACAAAGACCCAGCGGCACTGCTTTTTAGTGGCAGTGAAGTTAGCTCGCGTAATTCAGAGCAGACCTTCAGAGCTTGGTGGCGCTGCAGCAAGCATCAGAGCGAGGTTCACCGGAGGATGCAACTGGTAGAAACACTGGATCATCTAAGTGTAGATCTAATTATGGTAGTGGAATCAAGAACTGGCACTGGTGATTTAGAGCATCTTCTGTCGTTGGGGCTCCCCAGACCGAAATCCGGCGCTATTTAGCGCCGGATGGATGTATTTTTTAGTCTGGGGAGACCCATTTTCTCAGCGGCGAGTTCAGGATGGATGAAAACTTTTGACAAAAAAAACGAATTCAGACAAAACAAGGCGAAACTAGTTCAAACATAAGCGAAATTTAAAGATTTTAAGTTATATAGACGTTCGTACATATATAGGCCGGATTCGTACATATATTTGAATTCGACCAGATGGAAACATAAACTAAAAGTAATAACGGCCTTCTACATGCTAAAATGGTGGTAGAAGGCTGTGTAGTCGCCGCCGTCGTCGTCGTCGCTCGAGTTGTCGGCTTCCTCGGGCAGCGGCGCCTCATACCAGCGGCTAGAACCCTGGCCATGGTCGCCGGCGCGTGGCGGCGTCGGCCGGTAGAGCTCGTCGTTGCTGCTCTCATCGAGCTTGATCAGCGGCATGGGCATGGGCGTGACGTTTGTTGAGACGGGTGCGACGGCGCGGACGGCGCGTTGCCGCGCGACAGCCAGGTCCAGTAGGCGACGATGTTGTTCTGCCTTCTGCCGCTCCCAGTCCCGCCTGGACCAGTCCAGCGCGGCGTCGATGGGGAGCGCATTGTCGGTGGGGACCAGGTCGTTGAGCGACCTGGCGATCGCCTCCGCCACCGCGGCGTCCTCGGCGTGCTTGGCCTCCTCCTCGGCGAGCTGGTTCGCGGCGGCGGCCTCCTTCTTCGACCACTTCCTCTTGCGCCCGCACGAGGGAGAGGAAGGTTGGTCGCAGATGACGAGGGTGCCGCTGCTGCGCTCGCTGGTCGGCGGCGGAGACGCCGCTCCTTCTTGACGAAGCGCGATGTCGACGGCGGAGGAGCCGATCCACCGAACCTGGACGCGAACCTCGACCTAGAGGAGGAGGAGGACGGCGCCATCCTCCTCGATGTCCAGGAACTACCGTGCCGGCACGACACGGTAGCCGCCACCGGTGGAGGCATCCCCAGAACGGGGGAGTTCCCACCCTCGATGTGCGCGAGCACATTCTCGAGGGTGCGGCCAGGCGCGCTCCACCTGCGGCGGCGGCCGGCGGCGTTGTTCCTAACTGGAGGGGGAGGAGGCCCGTCGTACTGGGCGAGTTCACGTTCGTACCTCTGTCGGAAGAAGTGTGTCCATGCCTCGTAATTGTCCGGCCAGAAGCATGACCGATCGCCGGTGGCGGGATCGGGACGCCGCCCGCGCTGAGTCGCCATCCTTCGGGCGCGCGGAAGTCTGGCGGTGCAGGGTATCCCGCCGCGTGCAGGAGCCGCCCCTCCCGTTGGTGGAGAGAGCAGCGGCCAAATCCATTGTTTGCCACGCCGTCGTTCGCCATTGCTGATCGCCGCTAGCTCTCGCTCGATGAGATTGGGGAAGATTGGTGGTGTGAGAACATGGAGAAGGCATGGTGAATGCGGCCAGACGCGGTAGTTTGGCGATAAATAGAGGGCGACGCGCGTGAAAATGAGGCGACGGCATTAACTCGCCGCGTCGAAGCTTGATACGTCTCAAACGTATCTATAATTTCTTATGTTCCATGCTACTTTTATGATGATACTCACATGTTTTATACATACTTTATGTCATTATTATGCATTTTCCGGCACTAACCTATTGACGAGATGCCGAAGAGCCGATTCGTTGTTTTCTCGCTGTTTTTGGTTTCAGAAATCCTACAAAGGAAATATTCTCGGAATTGGACGAAATCAACGCCCAGGGTCTTATTTTTTTCACGAAGCTTCCAGAAGACCGAAGGGATCACGAAGTGGGGCGACGGGGCGCCGACACCACAGGGCCGCGCGGCCTGGGTGGGGCCCGCGCCGCCCTATGGTGTGGGGCCCCCGCGCCGCCTCCGACTCCGCCCTTCCGCCTACTTAAAGCCTTCGTCGCGAAAACCCCAGTACCGAGAGCCACGATACGGAAAACCTTCCAGAGACGCCGCCGCCAATCCCATCTCGGGGATTCAGGAGATCGCCTCCGGCACCCCGCCGGAGAGGGAATCATCTCCCGGAGAACTCTTCATCACCATGATCGCCTCCGGATTGATGTGTGAGTAGTTCACCCCTGGACTATGGGTCCATAGCAGTAGCTAGATGGTTGTCTTCTCCTCATTGTGCTATCATGTTAGATCTTGTGAGCTGCCTATCATGATCAAGATCGTCTATTTGTAATGCTACATGTTGTGCTTGTTGGGATCCGATGAATATGAAATACTATGTCAAGTCGATTATCAATCTATCATATATGTTGTTTATGTTCTTGCATGCTCTCCGTTGCTAGTAGAGGCTCTGGCCAAGTTGATACTTGTAACTCCAAGAGGGAGTATTTATGCTCGATAGTGGGTGTATGCCTCCATTGAATCAGGGACAGTGACAGAAAGTTCTAAGGTTGTGGATGTGCTGTTGCCACTAGGGATAAAATATCAATGCTTTGTCTAAGGATATTTGTGTTGATTACATTACGCATCATACTTAATGCAATTGTCTGTTGTTTGCAACTTAATACTGGAAGGGGTTCGGATGATAACCTGAAGGTGGACTTTTTAGGCATAGATGCATGCTGGATAGCGGTCTATGTACTTTGTCGTAATGCCCTGATTAAATCTCATAGTACTCAGCGTGATATATGTATGTGCATTGTTATGCCTTCTTTATTTGTCAATTGCCCAACTATAATTTGTTCATCCAACATGCCATTTATCTTATGGGAGAGACACCACTAGTGAACTGTGGACCCCGGTCCATTCTTTACATGTGAAATACAATCTACTGCAAACTCTGTTCTTTACTTTTCTTCGCAAACAAACATCATCTTCCACACTATACATTTAATCCTTTGTTTACAGCAAGCCGGTGAGATTGACAACCTCACTGTTACGTTGGAGCAAAGTACTTTGATTGTGTTGTGCAGGTTCCACGTTGGCGTCGGAATCCCTGGTGTTGCGCCGCACTACACTCCGCCACCAACAACCTTCACGTGTTCCTTGACTCCTACTGGTTCGATAACCTTGGTTTCTTATTGAGGGAAAACTTGCTGCTGTACGCATCACACCTTCCTCTTGGGGTTCCCAACGGACGTGTGTCTTGCACGCCATCAAGCAAATTTTTCTAGCGCCGTTGCCAGGGAGATCAAAACACGCTGCAAGGAGAGTCTCCCACATCCAATCTCTTTACTTTGTTTTTGTCTTGCTTTACTTTACTTTATTTACTGCTTTGTTTGTTCTCTATATCAAAAATACAAAAAAAAATTAGTTGCTAGTTTTGCTTTATTTACCGTCTTGTTTGCGTTCTCCATATTAAAAACATAAAAAAATTAGTTACTTGCATTTACTTTATTTACCTTTGTTTATTTCATCATGTTTCCTCCTAAATACACTCTGAAAGATATACCGGTAGGACGAGGGTCTATCATTGGAAGAGATAATATAGAAGCATTTTTCACCCATGTTAGTATGGATGAAGATTTTGAAGATACACCCTTGGTAAAAGTTGCTCCTACTTATGAGAGTGCTACTGCCTGTTTAATACACATGTTGGAAACTAGATTTGTTAATCTCAATCCTATAATTCAACATATGTTTCTTACACTCTCTGATATGGAAAGGGGAGAAAAAGAAATTTTGTTTTAAAAGTCCTTCTTAGAGAATTTGAAGATATAGCTAAAGAAGCTAGAAAAGTTTTTATTAAGCATAAGAGGCTTGGTTTGTTCACCGATTTTGCAAAAACACTTGAAAAGATGGACATGGATATAATAAAGTACACTAATAATGTCAATGCTGGAGGGGAGATTAAAGTACCGACACCTAGTACCCTCCTAGGAATGCATGAAGCTCTAAAAAATAACTATGGTTGGCTTGTTCCTGAAAATTTGTTTGATGAGAATAGCAAACCTAAGAGTAATGAAAGAGGAGCCTCTGAAACCTACATAGATAAGATACAATGCATAGTTGAGAAAACTCCAAACCCCTCTGTTGATGCTTCATCTCTAGATAATACTTGATTCACACTTTCTGCGCCTAGCTGAAAGGCGTTAAAGAAAAGCGCTTATGGGAGACAACCCATTATTTTACTTCTGCACTTTTGTTTTATATTTGAGTCTTGGAAGTTGTTACTACTGTAGCAACCTCTCCTTATCTTTATTTTATTGCATTGTTGTGCCAAGTAAAGTCTTTGATAGTAAAGATGATACTAGATTTGGATTACTGCGCAGAAACAGATTTCCTACTGTCATGAAATTGAGCAGCCCCTTCTGTAGGTAATTTAGAAAAATCTGCCAATTTACGTGCGTGATCCTCAGATATGTACGCAACTTTCATTCAATTTGAGCATTTTCATCTGAGAAAGTTAAGTGCCCTAGAAAAATTCGTCTTTACGGACTGTTCTGTTTTGACAGATTCTGCCTTTTATTTCGCATTGCCTGTTTTTCTATGTTTGATGGATTTCTTTGTTCCATTAACTTTCAGTAGCTTTGTACAATGTCCAGAAGTGTTAAGAATGATTATGTCACCTCTGAATATATGAATTTTCAATTATGCACTAACCCTCTAATGAGTTTGTTTTGAGTTTGGTGCCCTCTAATGAGTTTGTTTTGAGTTTGGTGTGGAGGAAGTTTTCAAGGGTCAAGAGAGGAGGATGATACAATATGATCAAGAAGAGAGAAAATTCTAAGCTTGGGGATGCCCCCGTGGTTCATCCCTGCATATTTTAAGAAGACTCAAGCATCTAAGCTTGGGGATGCCCAAGGCATCACTTCTTCATCGACAACTTATCAGGTCACCTCTAGTGAAACTATATTTTTATCCCGTCACATCTTATGTGCTTTACTTGGAGCGTCTGTTTGTTTTTATTTTTGTTTTTGTTTGAATAAAATCGGATCCTAGCATTCCTTGTGTGGGAGAGAGGCACGCTCCGCTGTTTCGTATGAACACATATGTTCTTAGCTTTACTTTTAATGTTCATGGCGAAGGTTGAAACTGCTTCGTTCATTGTTATATGGTTGGAAACAGAAAATGCTTCATGTGGTAATTGGTATAATGTCTTGAATAATTTGATACTTGGCAATTGTTGTGCTCATATAGATCATGTTTAAGCTCTTGCATCATGTACTTTGCACCTATTAATGAAGAACTACATAGAGCTTGTTAAAATTTGGTTTGCATGATTGGTTTCTCTAGAGTCTAGATATTTTCTGGTTAAGGTGTATGAACAACAAGGAGACAGCGTAGAGTCTTATAATGCTTGTAATATGTTCTTATGTAAGCTTTGTTGTACCGTTTTATACTTGAGTTTGCTTCAAACAACCTTGCTAGCCTAGTCTTGTATTGAGAGGAATTCTTCTCGTGCATCCAAATCCTTGAGCCAAAAACTATGCCATTTGTGTCCACCATACCTACCTACTACATGGTATTTCTCTGCCATTCCAAAGTAAATTACTTGAGTGCTACCTTTAAAAATTCTATCCTTGTCTTTGCAATATATAGCTCATGGGAAAATAGCCTTAAAAACTATTGTGGTGAAGAATATGTAGCTATGTATCTTATTTCTTATAAGTTGCCTGTTGAGCGGTAACCATGCTTCTGGGGACGCCATCAACTATTACACCTTTGTTGAATATCATGTGAGTTGCTATGCATGTTCGTCTTGTCTGAAGTAAGGGTGATTTATCATGATCAAATGGTTTGAGTATGAATATTGTTAGAGAAGAACATTGGGCCGCTAACTAAAGCCATGAATCATGGTGGTAGTTTCAGTTTGGACAATCAATCCTCAATCTCTTATGAGAATATTATCTGTTGTTGAATGCTTATGCATTAAAGAGGAGTCCATTATCTGTTGTCTATGTTGTCCCGGTATGGATGTCTAAGTTGAGAATAATCAAAAACAAGAAATCAAATGCGATCTTTCTCCTTAGACCTTTGTACATGCGGCATAGAGGTACCCCTTTATGATAGATCCTTCGTCCTAAAGGGGTACCTCTATGTCGCCTGTACAAAGGTCCAAGGAGATAGATCGCATTTGATTTCTTGTTTTTGATTATTCTCAACTTAGACATCCATACCGGGACAACATAGATAACAGGTAATGGACTCCTCTTTAATGCATAAGCATTCAACAACAGATAATATTCTCATAAGAGATTGAGGATTAATGTCCAAACTGAAACTTCCACCATGATTCATGGCTTTAGTTAGCGGCCCAATGTTTTTCTCTAACAATATGCATACTCAAACCATTTGATCATGATAAATCACCCTTAGTTCAGACAAGACGAACATGCATAGCAACTCACATGATATTCAACAAAGGTGTAATAGTTGGTGGCGTCCCCAGAAACATGGTTACCGTTCAACAAGCAACCTATAAGAAATAAGATACATAAGTACATATTCTTTACCACAATAGTTTTTAAGGCTATTTTCCCATGAGCTATATATTGCAAAGACAAAGAATAGAATTTTAAAGGTAGCACTCAAGTAATTTACTTTGGAATGGTAGAGAAATAACATGTAGTAGGTAGGTATGGTGGACACAAATGGCATAGTTTTTGGCTCAAGGATTTGGATGCACGAGAAGAATTCCCTCTCAATACAAGGCTTAGGCTAGCAAGGTTGTTTGAAGCAAACTCAAGTATAAACCGGTACAGCAAAACTTACATAAGATCATATTGCAAGCATTATAAGACTCTACACTGTCTTCCTTGTTATTCAAACACCTTAACCAGAAAATATCTAGACTCTAGAGAGATCAATCATGCAAACCAAATTTTAACAAGCTCTATGTAGTTCTTCATTAATAGGTGCAAAGTACATGATGCAAGAGCTTAAACATGATCTATATGAGCACAACAATTGCCAAGTATCAAATTATTCAAGACATTATACCAATTACCACATGCAGCATTTTCTGTTTCCAACCATATAACAATGAACGAAGTAGTTTCAACCTTCACCATGAACATTAAAAGTAAAGCTAACAACACCAGTGTTCATATGAACAAGCGGAGAGTGTCTCTCTCCCACACAAGCATGAATTTATTCAGAGAATGAAAATAACAAAACGAAAATAAAAGCACACAGACGCTCCAAGTAAAGCACATAAGATGTGACGGGATAAAAATATAGTTTCACTAGAGGTGACTCGATAAGTTGTTGATGAAGAAGGGGATGCCTTGGGCATCCCCAAGCTTAGATGCTTGAGTCTTCTTGAAATATGCAGGGATGAACCACGGGGGCATCCCCAAGCTTAGACTTTACACTCTTCTTGATCATATTGTATCATCCTCCTCTCTTGATCCTTTGAAAACTTCCTCCACACCAAACTCAAAACAATCTCATTAGAGGGTTAGTGCATAATCAAAAATTCACATATTCAGAGATGACATAATCATTCTTAACACTTCTGGACATTGCACAAGGCTACTGGAAGTTAATGGAACAAAGAAATCCATCCAACATAGCAAAACAGGCAATGTGAAATAAAAGGCAGAATCTGTCAAAACAGAACAGTCCGTAAAGACGAATTTTTCTGGGGCACTTAACTTGCTCAGATGAAAAAGCTCAAATTGAATGAAAGTTGCGTACATATCTGAGGATCACGCACGTAAATTGGCAGATTTTTCTGAGTTACCTACAGACGGGGCTGCTCAATTTCGTGACAGTAAGAAATCTGTTTCTGCGCAGTAATCCAAATCTAGTATCAACCTTACTATCAAAGACTTTACTTGGCACAACAATGCAATAAAATAAAGATAAGGAGTGGTTGCTACGGTAGTAACAACTTCCAAGACACAACAAAACAGTAACAAAATAAAAGCATGGGTTATCTCCCAAGAAGTGCTTTCTTTATAGCCATTAAGATGAGCTCAGTAATTTTAATGATGCACTCGCAAGAAATAAGAGTTGGAGCAAAAGAGAGCATCAAAAAGCAAGTAAGAAACGCTTTTAAGTCTAACCCACTTCCTATGCATAGGAATCTTGTACACAAATAAATTCATGTAGAACAAAGTGACAAGCATATGAAGATAAAACACAAGTAACTTCAAAATTTTCAGCATATAGAGAGGTGTTTTAGTACCATGAAAAGTTCTACAACCATATTTTCCTCTCTCATAATAATTTCCAGTAGCATCATGAACAAACTCAACAATATAACTATCACATAAAGCATTCTTATCATGAGTCTCATGCATAAAATAATTACTACTCCCAACATAAGCATAGTCATTCTTATTAATTGTAGTGGGAGCAAATTCAACAAAGTAGCTATCATTATTATTCTCATCATCAAATATAGGAGGCATAGTATAATCATAATAAACTTTATCCTCCATAGTAGGTGGCACCAAAATACCACTATCATTATAATCATCATAAATGGGAGGCAAAGTATCATCAAAGTAAATTTTCTCCTCCATGCTTGGGGGACTAAAAATATCATGCTCATCAAAACCAGCTTCCCCAAGCTTAGAATTTTCCATAGCATTAGCAACAATGGTGTTCAAAGCATTCATACTAATAACATTGGCATTATTATGCATATAGAGTTCCATAGGTTTTTTAATTTTCTCTTCAAACACCTCATGTCCTAACTCAAGATAAATACTATAAAGATCTCTAATATTTTTGTTGTTTTCCATTAAGCCTAACTAGTGTAAACAAGAAACAAAAAGATGCAATTGCAGGATCTAAAGGAAATAGCTTCGAGCACTCACACTCCGGCAACAGTGCTAGGAAATAGCTTAGTAGTCGGAGGATGTGAATACCTTTTACCTTACCTCCCCGGCAACGGCGCCAGAAAATAGCTTGATGTCTACGCACGCTTATATTCCTGTAGACAGTGTTGGGCCTCCAAGAGCAGAGGTTTGTAGAATAGCAGCAAGTTTCCCTTAAGTGAATCACCCAAGGTTTATCGAACTCAGGGAGGAAGAGGTCAAAGATATCCCTCTCAAGCAACCCTGCAATTACGATACAAGAAGTCTCTTGTGTCCCCAACACACCTGATACACTTGTCAGATGTATAGGTGCACTAGTTCGGCGAAGAGATAGTAAGATGCAAGTGATATGGATGAATATGAGTGGTAATAACAATCTGAAATAAATATGGCAGCAAGTAAACATGCATAAGAACAGTAAATAAACGGAGTTTCGATATTCGGAAACAAGGCCTAGGGATCATACTTTCACTAGTGGACACTCTCAACATTGATCACATAACTGAATAAATAAATGCTACACTCTCTTGTTGGATAACAAACACCATTCATTGTGTAGGGCTACGAGAGCACCCTCAAGCCGGAGTTAACAAGCTCCACAACTTCATAAAGAAAACACACACGATGCGCACACTGTCACCGTCACACCGTGGAGAGTGAATCCGGAGTTCATATTAAAGTAACCTCTAGAGTGTATAATAGTGCTACTCTGGATAACTCTCCTAATGGAATCACTAATCGTGTAGTGGCTACAAAAGCTCCGCTCAGAGTTCATCAAGTACTTGACAAACACCACTCATAGGGATATCCACGTCAAATCATAAATCCAAGATAATATATTTATCATAGTGATAGTTAACTCCATAATCTACAAGATATTACAATCATAACCTACGCCAAGTACTACATGATGCACACATTGTCCACTTTACATCATGAAGGAGGAATAGACTACTTTAATAACATCACTAGAGTAGCACATAGATGATATTCAACTAGATCACAAAGCTCATGATCACATAAAGCTCACATGAGAGAGAGAGAGAGATGAACCACATAGCTACTGGTAGAGCCCTCAGCCTCGGGGGAGAACTACTCCCCCCTCATCATAGGAGACAGCAGTGTTGATAAAGATGGCGGTGGTGTTGATGGAGATGCCTTCCGGGGGTAATTCCCCGTCCCGGCAGGGTGCCGGAAGAGACTTCTGTCCCCCAAAACGGAGTTTCGCGATGGCGGCGGCTGCGTAACTTTTCTCGTCCTGTGGCTTATCGTTATAGGGTTTTCGAGGCGGAGAGAATATATAGGCGGAAGGGCAGCCTTGGAGGAGCCAGGGGTGGCCCCCCATAGGCTGGCGCGCCCCTTGGCCGCGCCGCCATGTGGGGTGGGCCCCCGGGGCTCCCCTCCGGTCCCTCTCGGCTCTCCGGAAGCTTCCGTGAAATATAAGACCACGGGCGTTGATTTCGTCCAATTCCGAGAATATTTCGTTTGTAGGATTTCTGAAACCAAAAACAGCAGAAAACAGGAACTGGCACTTCGGCATCTCGTCAATAGGTTAGTTCCGGAAAATGCATCAAAACGATATAAAGTATGAATAAAACATGTAGGTATTGTCATAAAACTAGCATGGAACATAAGAAATTATAGATACGTTTGAGACGTATCACTAGGCTCAGCTTGGACCGAGTGGGCCACGGTCGATGCAGACACTTGGAGGCTGCATGGACGCTTGGCGGCCGGTTCTAGGGCAGGAGGAGGCGGCCGGGGTGTCGCTGCAGCGTGGAGGCCCTGGGGCGGAGGGGCTGGAGGATGGAGCGGTGGAGCATGGCTCGCTGGTTGGGGGGGAGGTCGTGCTGCTCCGCTGATCGGCATGCTCTAGGGGCGAGGGAGGTGGGGCGGCGGCCCCGGGGCTGCGGCTTGGGCGCGATCTGCCATGGCATTTGCCGCAGCTTGAGGTGTTGCAATGGATGCGCCATGCGGTGAAGCTCTGTGGTCGATGACATGGTTTGGCTGCCCTTGGTCGCTGCCAACGATTGCAGCGCCTTCGGGCGTCGATTTCCTTCTTGTTGGCGTCGTTGTGGAGTTTCGACCCCGACCGACGCGAGTGGCTTCAAGTTCTCCGGGTGAAAACCTAAGCTCCGTTGGGAGCAGGCGGTGGTGGCGGACGCGCCACTACCTTGTTGAAGCCGTCACCTTGGAACTCTTGGCTTTTGCGGTGCGACGGGTTAGCGGCGGTGGGGATACTTGACTATCTAGTTGCAGGGAGCGGATGCCAGAGCAGCGACCCCGGACGGTGGTGGCACTTCGAGGTGCGACCTCGGTCTCCTTTGCATTTGCAACGGTCCTGTGGGGCGAGATCGTGGCACTGCTTGGCTTTGGGTGGCGATCCTCTGGTGCTGCGTGGGCACAAGGTTGTCGATCTGGCCAATTCGTCTTCGGGCTGTGCGTAGGCTGTCCTGGTTGCTACATTGGGCCGGCGGCCCCGAAGGTATGGTGCTTGGGTGGTGACTTGGAGATCCGTGTGGACAACAAGTATGTTGGCCTGGCTGGTTCGTCTTCGGGCAATGGGGAGGTCGTTCTGGCTGGTACGTCGAGGCGGCGGCTCCGGAGATGGAGGTGTGTTTATTGCGTTGGTAGCTGGGTTGTGTGGATAGCGGGCCTCCTCGCTTGTGTGGTTTTTTGTCTCGGTTTTCCCTACAAATGTAATGTATGGTTTTTGGATCCGGTTTTCCTTATAAACTGGGTCGTTATGTGTATAGCATTTTTTTATCTAATCGGATGGCAAATACTGCTTTAAACTCAAAAAATAAAAAATTATGCTTTGTACTCTGCCGGTCAGACCTGATGTTCGGACGAGTACATAGTATAGAACCGAGAAAGTATCTAGTGCTACGTATGGTACCAGTTTCCCCATTGATCTTGGCCGTCCGACGTGGTTCAATGGACATGATGGAACCCAACATCCCACCATAACATATATGCACATTAGCCACTGCTGCTCTTCGAATTTCTATCACATAGTCCATAAGTTTCAATGGCTGTAGCACTGTTCGCACAGTTCAAACCGTCCCAAAATTCACTAATAGGATTACAAGCAGGCTACTAAATCAGGAAATTGGAAGAAAACAGTTAGCTTCTTGGCAAGCCGACGTGCTCACAGTTTTTCTGTCCGGTGGGGATGGCCGCGCATGTTGTTGAGCCATGGCGAGTTCAGCTCGACTGCCGATGAAAAGGCAGTGCGAAGAACAGCTGCGAGTGGCTGACACTTCGCCTCAGTTCGGGAGGGTTTGTCTAGCCCTGCGGTAGTCAGCGCCATTGCCCACGGGTTGAGCTCTGGCTGCATCTCACTCCAGCGATTTGAAGATTTGGTGCGATCTGAGCCTGAGCGGACCCTCAGTCTAAAATTCAGGGTCATGTGCCACAATCCCAACGAAATAGAGGGTCGATTATGCATATATGACATGGTCAGAGAAAGATTCTTGGTCAAACATGATCCTGTCCTTTGATTTAAAGTGAACGGTTCAGATTTCTCTGGAATCGAGTAGCACCTATATGCCTGGGAGTACTAGATATGTTCTCCGTATAGAACCTTTCAGTTCTCTATAAGACTAGTCACAATGGAGAGTATCATATAGTAGTATTATACATATGATGCTAGTGTGTGATACTATCTTCACAATGCATAGTAGTATCATGTAGTAGTATCATAAGTTAGTTATATTTAGTGATTTGTAGAATCTCAATGCAAAAGTGTGTATAAGATTGATTTGACATTAATTTTTCTAGTTCTACGTGCTATGATACAGTATCTACCTATGATATTATTACCATCTCTTTCTTCATTTATTAATGTGACACGTCAGCTTTTTGCATGCATGTGATGCATGATACTAGCTATGATACTCCCATTGTGGGTAGTCTAAGAGCAATTCCAATAGTATAGGCAATTGTTGGCTATAACAAGATGTCATATCATTTGTAGTCATCATATAGCTAACATGTACAATAGTTGGCTATAAGAATGTAGTACTTTACTAATATATGGCCCACCTTTCAGTCTCACAAGGTGCCTAGGAGCACGTGCAAGAGCTGGCTATTGCATAGTAGCCCACCTCCCTTCTCTCTCATTTTCTCTCTCCTCCAATTCATGTAAAATATATTATTTAATGTCTTATAGTCAGCTGACTGGACTCTATTGTATTTGCGCTAAGAAATTACTTGTGTAGCACATCAATAGCCAATGCATGATTAGCCTAGTTCGTGATAATCTATCATATTGCATTTATACTCTACATATTTGTCGTGAGGCGATGGTTGTATGTACAGTGGTCAGCAACCATGTGCTTTCGTAAGCTTATAGCAAAAGCAATTTGATTTCTTAGAGCATCTCCAGTCGCGTCTCCCAAACCGTCCCCCAAACCGCGCCGGATCGAGCGTTTGGGGGACGTGTTTTGTTCGTGCCGCGTTTGGAGGACGTCGCTTCCCAGCCGCATCCCCCAAACGCCGCCCCAAATGAATATTTGTGCACGAAAATAAATGTTTTCATTCAATTTTGATTATATATTACAAAGTTTGAATGAAAATGGCTAGATTTCATCTAAACCTAGACTACTGACCGCCCGGCGGCGCGTTCGACGGCCCCGCCCCGTCGTCGCCTCCCCTACGCCGCAGCTCCTCCTGCGCGCGCCTCCTCTCCTTGCGTTCGGCGGTGGCCAGACGATGCCGCTCCCGCCACGCGTCCTCCGCCGTCCCCTGCTGCGCCGCCTGGAGGGAGAGCTCGATGGCGCGACGAATATGCGCCTCTTCGAGGGCACGGGCGTCGTCCTGGAGCTTCTTCTCCGAATCGAAGGACTCGACGAGGGCGCGTTGCTGATCGGCCGTCTCGTCCGGGTGCGGGGCGTCGTCGTCGGACCAGTCGAACTCGTCGTCGTCGTCGTCGTCCTCCACCTCGGTCTCCTCCGCCTCGGCCTCCTCCTCCTCCATTGGCGCCTCCTCCTCCACATCCGTTGGCGCCTCCATCATCGCCGCCGCAAACGCGTCGGCCGCCGCCAATCGCTCCGCCCGCCTCCCCCATAGCGCCGTAAGCGCCGCCTCCCGCTGTCGACGCTCCTCCGCCGCCGCTCGCTCGCCGGAGCTCGATCGACTCACGCCGCCGGCGCTCGATCGAGTCACGCCGTTCACGGAACAGCGCCTGCCGCTCATCGCGCCGGCGCCGGCGCTCGTCGGCCCATCGCTGCTCCATCTCCTCCCGGTACCGGCGCCGTCGCGTCTCTTGTCCCGTCGAGGCGTCGAACGCCGCAACGGTGTCGCACCGTCGCTCCTGCCACGCCGTTGCCGCCGCGGCCTCCTCGCCGCGGAGGCAGGGGCGGAGAACGCCGCTAGATCCGCCGCCCGCTGCGCCTCACGCCGCTGGCGGGCCTCCTCCTCGAGTGCCTCCTCGAGTGCCGCACGCCGCTGCCGGCTCGTCAATGGAGGAAACGGCGGTGGAGGGAAGTGGCCATCGCCGAGGCGGTTCGCCATTGCCACTGGTGATGGAGGAGACGGCTGTGGAGCGACGAGGGCTGTGTTTGTTGCCGGCGGGGTGTGGTGGCTACCATTGATGAGCCGGGAGACCTTTTATAGACGCCGGCATCGGGAAGAAAGCGCGGGAACAGACGAGAAGAGGCGGGAAGATCGCGCGGGAACGGGCGGTGGCGTGCGAACGCCGGCAACGCGTGGAGGCTGCGGAGCACCGACAAGACGTCTCGCCTGCCCCTCCGTCGCCATTAAGGCAAAGATGCCGCTGCGCGCGAATAACTTCCGTCGCGAGGTAGGCGACGGTTAGGTTAGAATTAACTGTGCCGCTGACGCGTCGGCCCCGCGCCTCCTCGCCTCTCATTTCGTTGTGTCCGGCGTGCCCGGTGCGTCCCCTGTGGGACGGGGACGGGCTCGGGGCGCCGGACACCGTATAGGGGCGCGCCGGACAAAAAAGGGCTTTGGGGGACGCGGCTGGAACGCTTTTTTTGTCCGACGCGTCCCAAATCCCTTTGGGGAACGGTTTGGGGGACGCGACTGGAGATGCTCTTAGGAGTAGTATATACAGAATATATATGCGATGTAATCCGTGCAAATCCAGATCTCATCTATTTAGGTTATTTTGTCTGGTCGCATGTGTGTTGCACAATTTTATATCCAACAGGATCAATCAACCAGCATGTCGACGTAATTTCTTTCGAATGCTAGCCTGTCACCATAGTGATATTCGTAGTACTCTACTCAAGGATCTAGCTGACTACTGGTACCTCCTGAACACTATGTGATCTATTTATCATCTTCTATCATGGAACCAATAATTTGATGAAGATGCGGTGTTCGGAGGTAGGTACGACGCAGCAGCGCAGCCATGGTGACCCTTTCTTTTAATCATATCCTCTTATGGCTTATCCTAATTCAGCAGACAATGATCCAAAAATATAAGCAAGCAACCATGTAGTAGTTGAGATAGAGAAGCTAGCTATATATTGCTCGCCAGTGCGCTGTGCTTCGAGGTACTACTTCAGTTAGCTTGCTTAGGTTAGGTAGCTGAGCTACTGCAGACCTTTTGGCCCCAAACAAGCCCCCAATTTAAAGTTGGTTTGGAGCCCAGTAGACACTTCTCGTGTTGGTATTTCATCCGTCCTCGGCCCACCGTCAACCACACCGCGCTTAGAGCATCCCCACTCGTTGGCGCTCCCCACGCCCAAATCCGGCGAAATTTTCGTTCGGATTGGATGAAGATTTGGCGTGGGGAGCGCCGAAGTTCCAGCCGTCCCCCCGGCAGGAAACCCCCAACCTCGACCATTTGACATATTTCAAACAAATTCAACATAAAATTTAACAAGTTCGGCAAACAAGAGGACGAAAATTGCTGAAACAAATTCGGCGATAACAGTACAATGTTTAACAAGTGCTGAAACAAATGAAGCACACAAATTTCACAATTTTTCAAACAACTAGTTGGCGTCGGCGTTGGCGTTGCCTCGGAGCCTCCATATGTGCTCCACCAGATCATCTTGCAGCAGCTGGTGCATTGTAGAGTCTCGAATCTCCTGGCGCATAGCAATGAAGGCGGCCCATGATGGAGGCACATGGTGATTAGGCTGTGCAAGAGGACCCTCTCTCTCATATGGTGCTTCTTGCTCAGCCGTAGGAACCGGATGCTTTCGCTCATCTTCAATAATCATGTTGTGTAGGCACACACAGCAGTTCATCACCTCCCACATCTGATCTTTGGACCAAGTCATAGCGGGGAACCGGACGACAGACAAATCTCTGCTGGAGGACACCAAATGCTCGCTCGACGTCTTTTCGGCAAGCTTCTTGTTTCTTGACAAACTCGCAAAGTTTGGGGGTGCTAGGGTTGGAGATAGTCTTCACAAATGTTGCCCACTTTGGATAGATACCGTCCGCAAGGTAGTATCCTTTGTTGTAGTGCCGACCATTGATCACATAGTCCACCGGGGAGCATGACCCTCAACAAGCTTGGAAAAGACCGGGGAGCAGTTTAGGACGTTGATGTCATTGTTGGATCCAGGCATACCAAAGAAAGAGTGCCAAATCCAAAGATCATGGGTAGCCACTGCTTCAAGTATCACGAAGTGCAACCTTTTTGTGACCCTTGTACATTCCCCGCCACGCAAACGGACAGCTTCTTCCATTGCCAATGCATGCAGTCAATGCTTCCAAGCATCCTTGGAAAACCTCTAGCTTCATTTGTTGCAAGGATCCTCCGAGTGTCTTCGACAGTGGGTGATCTCAAGTAATAGTCCCCGAACACCGCTATGACGGCCCTGCGTAACCGGTAGAAACAATCAAGGGCGGTGGACTCCGCCATCCGAAGATAGTCATCTGCAGTATCACCGGGAGCTCCATACGCCGACATCCTCATAGCCACTGTGCACTTCCGCAGTGACGAAAATCCAACCAAACCAGTGCAATCCGTCTTGCATCCGAAGTAGGGATCAAAGTGGCGGATGGCATACACAATTTGCGAAATAGCTTCTGCTCATCCCGAAACGACGCCGGAAAACACTCTCACCGTGCAATGGATTGTCGGCGAAGTAGTCGGCGTACAACATGCAGTAGCCCTCCATTCGCTGTCTCGGCTTGCACTTCCGGCGACCTCGTGCCGACCCACCACGCCGACGAGTTGCCGGTCCGGCGTACATGCTTGCCAAGCAACCAAGGATCATCATGTGCTCGTCGTCTTGGGCGGCTGCTGCCATCTCTTCTTGCATAAGCTCGACGAACATCTGCTCCTCCTCTTCGTCCGAGTCCATGGCCGGCGAGGCAAATGGACGAACACCTGACGGGCGTGGTCGAGGCAACCCGAGCCGCGAGCGACGACGAGCAAGCAGGCCGGAAAACAGGACGGCGGAAGAGCAGCCAGATATGCCGTCGTCCAAACACGGCGGAATATAGGCAGGTGGGGAAGGAGGGGCGGCGCAATCTGGGCAACAAGCCGGCGGGGTGGTGCCGGCGGCGAGAGAGATACGAGGGGTGGGGGAGATTTTGAGCGACGTGGCGGTGGGGTTCGTGCGTCGAGTCACCGACAGATCGGGCCCTTCCCCGCTTTTCACTCGTCCGGAGTCCCCGAGAGCTCCCGGGGGCCGGGGGTGGCGTGGGATCGCCGGATGAATTTAGGCCCAAATCCGGACGAAAACGAGGAACCGGGGGCGCGACTGGGCCGAATTTCGCCGTCCGGATGGAAAAAACGCTCGCCGGGGGCCTCCTCGGGGGGGCGAGTGGAGATGCTCTTACTCTCACATCTCCGTTCTCTATACTGGCAGCGATTCCGTTCTCTCCCACTGCTCCACCGACAACTGACACAATATTTCATCACTGCCTCCTCCCATCACTATCACCGGACCACCCACCACTCTTATTTGCCCCCTTTTTTTTACAGAACTCTTTTACAAAAAACTCTTACGGACTCATAAAGCAGTGGTGGAAATCCTGAGTCTGGCCCGGGTTTTCAGCGAGTGATACGTCTCCGACGTATCGATAATTTCTTATGTTCTATGCCATATTATTGATGATACCTACATGTTTTATGCACACTTTATGTCATATTCGTGCATTTTCTGGAACTAACCTATTAACAAGATGCCGAAGTGCCAGTTCCGTTTTCTCGCTGTTTTTGGTTTCGTAAATCCTAGTAACGAAATATTCTCGGAATTGGACGAAACGAAGACCCGGGGGCCTATTTTTCCACGGAGCTTCCGGAAGACCGAAGAACACACGAAGTGGGGCCACGAGGTGGCGACACCACAAGGCGGCGCGGCCCGTGGGGCCCGCGCCGCCCTATTGTGTGGCCCCCTCGTCCGGCCCCGACTCTGCCCTTCCGCCTACTTAAAGCCTCCGTCGTGAAACCCCCGATGCGAAAAACCACGATACGGAAAACCTTACCGAGACGCCGCCGCCGCCGATCCCATCTCGGGGGGGGATTCGGAGATCTCCTCCGGCACCCTGCCGGAGAGGGGATTCATCTCCCGGAGGACTCTACACCGCCATGGTCGCCTCCGGAGTGATGAGTGAGTAGTTCACCCCCGGACTATGGGTCCATAGCGAGTAGCTAGATGGTTGTATTCTCCTCATTGTGCTTCATTGTTGGATCTTGTGAGCTGCCTAACATGATCAAGATCATCTATCCGTAATACTCTATGTTGTGTTTGTCGGGATCCGATGGATAGAGAATACCATGTCATGTTAATTATCAAGTTATTATACATGTGTTGTTTATGATCTTGCATGCTCTCCGTTTCTAGTAGAGGCTCTGGCCAAGTTTTTACTTTTAACTCCAAGAGGGAGTATTTATGCTCGATAGTGGGTTCATGCCCGCATTGACACTCGGGACAAGTGACGAAAGTTCTAAGGTTGTGTTGTGCTTGTTGCCACTAGGGATAAAACATTGGCGCTATGTCCGAGGATGTAGTTGTTGATTACATTACGCACCATACTTAATGCAATTGTCTGTTGCTTTGCAACTTAATACTGGAGGGGGTTCGGATGATAACCTGAAGGTGGACTTTTTAGGCATAGATGCAGTTGGATGGCGGTCTATGTACTTTGTCGTAATGCCCAATTAAATATCACTATACTTATCATGTCATGTATGTGCATTGTTATGCCCTCTCTATTTGTCAATTGCCCGACCGTAATTTGTTCACCCAACATGCTTTTATCTTATGGGAGAGACACCTCTAGTGAACCGTGGACCCCGGTCCATTCTTTAATACTGAAATACAAATCTGCTCGCAATACTTGTTTTTACCGTTTTCTCTGCAAACAATCATCTTCCACACAATACGGTTAATCCTTTGTTACAGACAAGCCGGTGAGATTGACAACCTCACTGTTTCGTTGGGGCAAAGTACTTTGGTTGTGTTGTGCAGGTTCCACGTTGGCGCCGGAATCTCCGGTGTTGCGCCGCACTACATCCCGCCGCCATCAACCTTCAACGTGCTTCTTGACTCCTACTGGTTCGATTAAACCTTGGTTTCTAATCGAGGGAAACTTGCCGCTGTGCGCATCACACCTTCCTCTTGGGGTTCCCAACGGACGTGTCAACTACACGCATCAAGCAAATTTCTGGCGCCGTTGCCGGGGAGATCAAGACACGCTGCAAGGGGAGTCTCCACTTCTCAATCTCTTTACTTTGTTTTTGTCTTGCTTTATTTTATTTACTACTTTGTTTGCTGCACTTATATCAAAACACAAAAAATTAGTTGCTAGCTTTACTTTATTTATTGTCTTGTTTGCTATATCAAAAACACAAAAAAATTAGTTTACTTGCATTTACTTTATCTAGTTGCTTTATTTACTACTCGTTAAAATGGTCAACCCTGAAAATACTAAGTTGTGTGACTTCACTAGCACAAATAATAATGATTTCCTATGCACACCTATTGCTCCACCTCGCTACTACAAGCAGAATTCTTTGAAATTAAACCTCGCTTTACTTAATCTTGTCATGAGAGAGCAATTTTCTCGGTGTTAGTTCCGATGATGCTGCTGCCCATCTCAATAATTTTGTTGAACTATGTGAAATGCAAAAATATAAAGATGTAGATGGTGACATTATAAAATTAAAATTGTTCCCTTTCTCATTAAGAGGAAGAGCTAAAGATTGGTTGCTATCTCTGCCTAAGAATAGTATTGATTCCTGGACTAAATGCAAGGATGCTTTTATTGGTAGATATTATCCCCCCGCTAAAATTATATCTTTGAGGAGTAGCATAATGAATTTTAAACAATTGGATAATGAACATGTTGCTCAAGCTTGGGAAAGAATGAAATCTCTGGTTAAAAATTGCCCAACCCATGGATCGACTACTTGGATGATCATCCAAACCTTCTATGCAGGACTAAATTTTTCTTCGCGGAATTTATTGGATTCAGCTGCTGGAGGTACCTTTATGTCCATCACTCTTGGTGAAGCAACAAAGCTCCTTGATAATATGATGGTTAATTACTCTGAATGGCACACGGAAAGAGCTCCACAAGGTAAGAAGGTAAATTCTGTTGAAGAATCCTCTTCCTTGAATGATAAGGTTGATGCTATTATGTCTATGCTTGCGAATGATAGGACTAATGTTGATCCTAATAATGTTCCATTAGCTTCATTGGTTGCCCAAGAAGAACATGTTGATGTAAACTTCATTAAAAATAATAATTTCAACAACAATGTTTATCGGAACAATTCTAGTAATAACTATAGGCCATATCCTTATAATAATGGTAACGGTTATGCTAATTCTTATGGGAATTCTTACAACAATAATAGGAACACACCCCCTGGACTTGAAGCCATGCTTAAAGAATTTATTAGTACACAAACTGCCTTTAACAAATCATGTTGAGGAAAAGCTCAATAAAATTGATATTCTTGTTTCTAGAGTTGATAGTCTTGCCTCTGATGTTGATCTTTTGAAATCGAAAGTTATGCCTAATAGGGATATTGAAAATAAAATTATTACTACAGAAAATGCCATCCAAGTTAGAATTAATGAGAATATAAGATTAATGGCTGAACTGCGTGCTAGGTGGGATAGAGAAGAAAATGAAAAACTAGCTAAAAAAGAAAATGTAGCTAAAGTTTGGACTATTACCACCACTAGCAATGCTAATGATTCATATGTTTCTGCACCTCCTACTATCAATGGTAAAATAATTGGTGTTAGCAATGCTTCTACTCCTAGTGCAAAGCGCGCAAAATTACTCGAAACTGCTAAAACTGCTGAAACCGCTTGTGATAAAACCGCTGAAATTTTTTCCAACCTTGGGGATGATAATCTCATTGCTTTAGATTGTAATGATTTAGATTTTGATGATTGCCACATCTCTGAAGTTATAAAGTTCTTGCAAAAACTTGCTAAGAGTCCCAATGCTAGCGCTATAAATTTGGCTTTCACAAAACATATTACAAATGCTCTCATAAAAGCTAGAGAAGAGAAACTAAAACTTGAAACTTCTATTCCTAGAAAGTTAGAGGATGGTTGGGAGCCCATCATTAAAATGAGAGTCAAAGATTTTGATTGTAATGCCTTATGTGATCTTGGTGCAAGTATTTCTGTTATGCCTAAAAAAGCCTATGATATACTTGACTTGCCACCATTGAAAAATTGTTATTTGGATGTTAATCTCGCTGATAATGCTAAAAAGAAACCTTTGGGGAAGTTGATAGTGTTCATATTATGGTTAACAATAACCTTGTCCCCGTTGATTTTGTTGTCTTGGATATTGAATGCAATGCATCTTGCCCCATTATATTGGGAAGACCTTTTCTTCGAACCGTTGGTGCTACTATTGATATGAAGGAAGGTAATATTAAATATCAATTTCCTCTCAAGAAAGGTATGGAACACTTCCCTAGAAAGAGAATGAAGGTACCTTATGATTCTATTATTAGAACAAATTATGATGTTGATGCTTCATCTCTCGATGTTACTTGAGTTACACTTTCTGCGCCTAGCCGAAAGGCGTTAAAGAAAAGCGCTTATGGGAGACAACCCATGTTTTTACTCCAGTATTTTTGTTTTATATTTGTGTCTTGGAAGTTGTTTACTACTGTAGCAACCTCTCCTTATCTTAGTTTTGAGTTTTGTTGTGCCAAGTAAAGTCTTTGATAGAAAAGTAAGTACTAGATTTGGATCACTGCGCAGTTCCAGATTTCTTTGCTGTCACGAATCTGGGTCTATCTCCCTGTAGGTAGCTCAGAAAATTACGCCAATTTACGAGCATGATCCTCAGATATGTACGCAACTTTCATTCAATTTGAGCATTTTCGTTTGAGCAAGTCTGGTGGCCTAATAAAATCCATCTTTACGGACTGTTCTGTTTTGACAGATTCTGTCTTTTATTTCGCATTGCCTCTTTTGCTATGTTGGATGAATTTCTTTGATCCACTAATGTCCAGTAGCTTTATGCAATGTCCAGAAGTGTTAAGAATGATTGTGTCACCTCTGAACATGTGAATTTTTATTATACACTAACCCTCTAATGAGTTGTTTCGAGTTTGGTGTGGAGGAAGTTTTCAAGGATCAAGAGAGGAGTATGATGCAATATGATCAAGGAGAGTGAAAGCTCTAAGCTTGGGGATGCCCCGGTGGTTCACCCCTGCATATATTAAGAAGACTCAAGCGTCTAAGCTTGGGGATGCCCAAGGCATCCCCTTCTTCATCGACAACATTATCAGGTTCCTCCCCTGAAACTATATTTTTATTCCGTCACATCTTATGCACTTTGCTTGGAGCGTCGGTTTGTTTTTGTTTTTTGTTTTGATTGAATAAAATGGATCCTAGCATTCACTTTATGGGAGAGAGACACGCTCCGCTGTAGCATATGGACAAATATGTCCTTAGGCTCTACTCATAGTATTCATGGCGAAGTTCTTCTTCGTTAAATTGTTATATGGTTGGAATTGGAAAATGATACATGTAGTAACTCTAAAATGTCTTGGATAATTTGATACTTGGCAATTGTTGTGCTCATGTTTAAGCTCTTGCATCATATACTTTGCACCCATTAATGAAGAAATACTTAGAGCTTGCTAATTTGGTTTGCATATTTGGTTTCTCTAGAGTCTAGATAACATCTAGTATTGAGTTTTGAACAACAAGGAAGACGGTATGGAGTCTTATAATGTTTACCATATGACTTTTATGTGAGTTTTGCTGTACCGTTCATCCTTGTGTTTGTTTCAATTAGGCTTGCTAGCCTAAACCTTGTATCGAGAGGGAATACTTCTCATGCATCCCAAATACTTGAGCCAACCACTATGCCATTTGTGTCCACCATACCTACCTACTACATGGTATTTATCCGCCATTCCAAAGTAAATTGCTTGAGTGCTACCTTTAAAATTCCATCATTCACCTTTGCAATATATAGCTCATGGGACAAATAGCTTAAAAACTATTGTGGTATTGAATATGTACTTATGCACTTTATCTCTTATTAAGTTGCTTGTTGAGCGATAACCATGTTTCGGGGACGCCATCAACTATTCTTTGTTGGATATCATGTGAGTTGCTATGCATGTCCGTCTTGTCCGAAGCAAGAGAGATCTACCACCTTCATGGTTGGAGCATGCATATTGTTAGAGAAGAACTTTGGGCCGCTAACTAAAACCATGATTCATGGTGGAAGTTTCAGCTTTGGACACATATCCTCAATCTCATATGAGAATAATAATTGTTGCCACATGCTTATGCATTAAAGAGGAGTCCATTATCTGTTGTCCATGTTGTCCCGGTATGGATGTCTAAGTTGAGAATAATCAAAAGCGAGAAATCCAAAATGCGAGCTTTCTCCTTAGACCTTTGTATAGGCGGCATGGAGGTACCCCATTGTGACACTTGGTCAAAACATGTGCATTGCAAAGATCCGGTAGTCCAAGTTAATTAGGACAAGGTGCGGGCACTATTAGTATACTATGCATGAGACTTGCAACTTGTAAGATATAATGTACATAACTCATATGCTTTATTACTACCGTTGACAAAATTGTTTCATGTTTTCAAAATAAAAGCTCTAGCACAAATATAGCAATCGATGCTTTCCTCTTTGAAGGACCATTCTCTTTACTTTTATGTTGAGTCAGTTCACCTATTTCTCTCCACCTCAAGAAGCAAACACTTGTGTGAACTGTGCATTGATTCCTACATACTTGCATATTGTACTTGTTATATTACTCTATGTTGACAATTATCCATGAGATATACATGTTACAAGTTGAAAGCAACCGCTGAAACTTAATCTTCCTTTGTGTTGCTTCAATGCCTTTACTTTGATTTATTGCTTTATGAGTTAACTCTTATGCAAGGCTTATTAATACTTGTCTTGAAGTACTATTCATGAAAAGTCTTTGCTATATGATTCACCTGTTTACTCATGTCATCACCATTGTTTTGATCGCTGCATCCACTACATATGTTTACAAATAGTATGATCAAGGTTATGATGGCATATCACTTCAGAAATTATCTTTGTTATCGTTTTACCTGCTCGGGACGAGCGAGAACTAAGCTTGGGGATGCTTGATACGTCTCCGACGTATCGATAATTTCTTATGTTCTATGCCATATTATTGATGATACCTACATGTTTTATGCACACTTTATGTCATATTCGTGCATTTTCCGGAACTAACCTATTAACAAGATGCCGAAGTGCCAGCTTCTCGTTTTCTGCTGTTTTTGGTTTCAGAAATCCTAGTAACGAAATATTCTTGGAATTGGACGAAACGAAGACCCGGGGGCCTATTTTTCCACGGAGCTTCCGGAAGACCGAAGAACACACGAAGTGGGGCCACGAGGTGGCGACACCACAAGGCGGCGCGGCCCGGGGGGCCCGCGCCGCCCTATGGTGTGGCCCCCTCGTCCGGCCCCCGACTCGCCCTTCCGCCTACTTAAAGCCTCCGTCGCGAAACCCCTGATGCGAAAAACCACGATACGGAAAACCTTACTGAGACGCCGCCGCCGCCGATCCCATCTCGGGGGGGATTCTGGAGATCTCCTCCGGCACCCTGCCGGAGAGGGGATTCATCTCCCGGAGGACTCTACACCGCCATGGTCGCCTCCGGAGTGATGAGTGAGTAGTTCACCCCTGGACTATGGGTCCATAGCAGTAGCTAGATGGTTGTCTTCTCCTCATTGTGCTTCATTGTTGGATCTTGTGAGCTGCCTAACATGATCAAGATCATCTATCCGTAATACTCTATGTTGTGTTTGTCGGGATCCGATGGATAGAGAATACCATGTCATGTTAATTATCAAGTTATTATACATGTGTTGTTTATGATCTTGCATGCTCTCCGTTTCTAGTAGAGGCTCTGGCCAAGTTTTTACTTTTAACTCCAAGAGGGAGTATTTATGCTCGATAGTGGGTTCATGCCTCGCATTGACACCTGGGACAAGTGACGTAAAGTTCTAAGGTTGTGTTGTGTCTGTTGCCACTAGGGATAAAACATTGGCGCTATGTCCGAGGATGTAGTTGTTGATTACATTACGCACCATACTTAATGAAATTGTCCGTTGCTTTGCAACTTAATACCGGAGGGGGTTCGGATGATAACCTGAAGGTGGACTTTTTAGGCATAGATGCAGTTGGATGGCGGTCTATGTACTTTGTCGTAATGCCCAATTAAATCTCACTATACTTATCATGTCATGTATGTGCATTGTTATGCCCTCTCTATTTGTCAATTGCCCGACTGTAATTTGTTCACCCAACATGCTTTTATCTTATGGGAGAGACACCTCTAGTGAACTGTGGACCCCGGTCCATTCTTTAATACTCGAAATACAAATCTGCTGCAATACTTGTTTTTACTCGTTTTCTCTGCAAACAATCATCTTCCACACAATACGGTTAATCCTTTGTTACAGCAAGCCGGTGAGATTGACAACCTCACTGTTTCGTTGGGGCAAAGTACTTTGGTTGTGTTGTGCAGGTTCCACGTTGGCGCCGGAATCTCTGGTGTTGCGCCGCACTACATCCCGCCGCCATCAACCTTCAACGTGCTTCTTGACTCCTACTGGTTCGATTAAACCTTGGTTTCTAACTGAGGGAAACTTGCCGCTGTGCGCATCACACCTTCCTCTTGGGGTTCCCAACGGACGTGTCAACTACACGCATCACGGAGGATCAAATTTCAACCAAGGCAGGCCACGTTAGTCCGTAATTGTAGAAGGATAGAGAGGGAATATGATGGATGTATTATTCAGCCTCATGAGCGAGTATATATAGGAGTACAAGGGACCGACTTGGAGTAGAAGACAAGAAACAAATATATCCATACCTAATCTATCCCTAACCGACATATACTCTAACATCCCCTGCAGTCGTAGCGGTAGCGTCGTGAACAACTGGAACGTCGCGGATGGTCAGAGAGAAACCGAAGTAGAACCAGTGGGCTGACATCCCCTCGCTGTCGCAGCGGGAGCGTCGGGGACGGTGTCGCGGCGCACTAGCTTGGACTGTAGAGGAAGCTGGTGAGTCTCAGGCGAGGTGGTAGCCCTTTGCGCCGATGTCGAGGTAGCCGAGAGCGTGGGTGCTGCAACCTTGGTCGAGGGAGCCGCGCGAAGGATTGCCGTGGTCGATGTCGTGGGCGGGTGCCGGCGTCGATGTAGCCGCAAGCGCGTAGTGCGCGAGGAGAGTGACGGAGACGCGTCGAGGCAGTCGTGGAGGTTGTCGATGCCGAAGTCGATGCAGTCCGAGCCGTCGAGGACGAGGCGTGGCCCTAGTTTTGCCGTAACCCGGGCGCACGTCGGGGACGAAGGCATACTTCGGTTTTGCCGGAACCGAGTACACATAGAAGAAGTCGGTGACGCGGTCGAGGCAGTCGTAGAGGCGATGCCGAAGAAGACGTTGTCGAAGCCGATGAAGACGAGACGTCCGGCGCGAGTTTGCCAGACTCGGGAACGTGTCGGGGACGAAGGCACTTCCGGTGTTGCCGCACCGGGCGTGCGGGGGTAGGGAACATTACAAAGTGCGCGCCATGTCGGAGTAGACTAGTAGAGGAGGTCTCGACGACGGGTGTCGGAGTAGAGGAGCAGGTGGTGTAGGCGGGGAAGAGGCGAGTCTCGGCGACTGGTGTCGGAGTAGAGAAGCAGGTGACATAGTCGGGGAAGAGGCGAGGACGCTGGCGGCGAAGCTGTAGTGTACGTAGACGTAGAAGGCGGCTAACCCATCGGTGACCAGGGGTGGTCATGCTGGACGCCTAGACGGGCGTTGCGGTGATCGGCGAGCCCGGCCGCGACCTGAAGTGGTTGGCGAGCCCGGCGGCGACCCGAGGTGGAGCGCGGCGGCGGTACACGAAGTAGGCGAGGAAGACCCGGCGGCGTGACGAAGACCATGCGCGGACGGAGGCGACCCGCGCCGAAGGGGCGGCGCTGTGGTGGCCTCGGACGTCGATGCGCGGGGGACAGCGAAGGTAACCGCGTGCGGTGACGTCACGACCTGAGGGGTCGGCGTAGCTGCAGGGCGCGAGTCGGTGCAGCGGCGGGACGCCACCAGCGACGTACACGCCTCAGAAGGCGCGTCGTTGGCTAGCAGCGTGGACCAAAGGCGGCGGCGCTGCGACCCGAAGGGGCGACGCAGCGGCAACCCGATGCTCAATCGGTGGTATGCGCGTGCTCGGGGACGTGCTTGGTGGAGACGTGTGCGGGGTCGGTTGATCAGACCGAAGGCGACACGATACGCGCCATGGCGTGGACGACGCGCAGATCGGAGCCGATGGAACGGTCGGCCTGGGGACCGGTATGACCGGCTTGGGCGCCGGCCCGTCCGGTGCTGAGGCCGGTCGGCCGGGTCGTGGCGCCGGCCGCCTGACGGATCTGACCGACGGCGGCACGATGCGCGCCATGGCATGGACGACGCGTAGATCGGAGTCGATGGCGGCGTTGTCGATGTAGTCCCGGTCGATGGCGACGAAGACGGGTAGGCCATGGAGACCGCGCGAGCAAGAACAGCCTCGCCGCGATGCACGTTGGGGCGCCCCGTGTGCGGCGCGTGCGGCTGTGCCGTGCGGTTGATGGCCGGTGCGGGTCGATGCCGTTATCGGAGTAGAGGCGCAAGTGGACAACGGCGATGGGCGACTCAATCCGATCTATGATCGGTAAACCAAAAAAGAAAAACGCCGGTCGAGCGACCGGCGACGCAAAAAGAAAACCAATCTACGGATTGGAAAAAAAAGGACTCGAGGGCAGCGGATCAACGGATCGGCGAACGAACCCTCATACGGGTTGCGCGGCCCCCGGAGTAGGCCATGGAGATTGACCTCCCCGAGGACGACGCGGGCGGCGGCTAGGTCAAGGAGCGTGCCGCTCTGATATCATGCAGAAGGATAGAGAGGGAGAGAGATACGAGGAATATGATGGATGTATTATTGAGCCTCATGGGCGAGTATATATAGAAGTATAAGGGACCGACTTAGAGTAGAAGACAAGAAACAAATCTATCTCTACCTAATCTATCCCTAATCATCATGGTCATCGCCATCCAAGTCCTAGAGGCGTCAAGCTGAATCGAGGGACGATTGTGCCTCCGTCGCCGGGCACAGAAGGTTGGCCTCGCCTATTGTAGGTCCGCCAAAAGCCGTGAGCAACACACGGTTTTCTCAAGGTGTTGGGTGGTTTGCCTGAACAAGATATTTTAGGTGGATACTATCACAAACTCTCTCCGACGACTTCATATGAGTCACGAGCGTATAGATAATAATTTAACAACCAAAAAATTAGCAAGAATGCTTTTGTTTTTTGCAATTAGTAGACCTGTTTTTTTTTTTGTTTCTAATGATCTCGTCCATGTATTTCTGTAGCCTATTTGTGTCTCCTTTTTTGGCCCATTTGGTTCGTATGTATTATAGAGTTTGATGGGCTAAATACTAATCACATGCTCTGGAAGTAACCACTAGAGGATATATCTAAGAATTATGTAACTTTTCTACTATATTCAGGTTGAGGAGCAATAGTTTGGGAATGATATGTTTTGTTGTTCTCTTTTATCCATTTTATCTTTTGGGCCTTTAATTCATTTTGAAAATGTGCAAGATGTGTACTTGTAAACCGACTTGTAACCGTGAGGACACTTCCAATAAATTACTATTAATTGTAACTTGAATTTTGAATTATATTTACTCGTATATTTATTTATTTTAAAAGTTTGGCTTATATGTTGCAATCTTAATATGCATGAATTGCGCCTTTTGAAATCATGCAAAATGTGTATTTGTAATGTGCAACTGTTTGGTGTTACCGAACAATAACTTTTCACCTAGTTTTCTCGATTTATTTGTTGATGGATTTTTCTTGACATTTTAGTAGAAAGATGATAATAAGTTTTCAATCGTTGGTTCAAGATATGCACCCAAGAAGTAAATATATAAACTTCCTTGTGGTTAAACCAACTCCTAGGACTAATTTACTATGTATTCTTCAAAAGCATTTTAGTCACTTAATTGAAGTCACTAATTATCCAAAACCTATTAAATAATGGTTGTATGAATCTTTTTGATGCAGAGGCCGAGAGTCTCAATCTCCATTTCGAACAGTAGATGGACTTTCAACATCAGGTTTTGAGCGCTCAAAGCCTAGAAGTCTTCACTCCTACCATAGTGCAGTGCCTACGGGATTGGCGGTGTTGGTTGCGTTGATGCTCACCCAAGAAGAACATGTTACCTTGCTACCCTCAATGACGCATGTTGTCGCAAGCTTTGACTCGAGAGAAGCAATAGAGTCTTCGGCCGCAAGCAAGAGGCAAAGTTAGCAGCGATTAACCTAGCATTGACAGAACTCGCCCAATGGTGCACGGCTAGGGTTTTGAGGAGTAGTCGTAGGTGTGTGTGAATGGCGGGCCATGTTGCGGTTGTCCCGGTTTACAGGCCCGTCGACAGCCCAGTGCGAGCTGGGCGACCGCACTGGGCCCCCGAAACCGGGGGCCCATTTCCCCAGCATATGGTCCATATTTACATATTCTTCTTTGCAATTTTAGGCCCAGACTAAGTTCCACGTCCGCCGACCAGCGTCTGGTGCGTGATTTTTCCTGGGCCGGCCCATTCGCGCGTCTCATTACTCTCGTCTTTGTCGATCAGAGCGACCATGCTAGCGTGATTCACATCGTAGCACGTCCTGGTTCGAGCCAGGCTCGAACTTCCAACCGGCTCATCGCCTGATCCTCTTCTCTTAAAAAAATTCTTCGATGGATTTCAACTGCGCCAGACCTGTTCGACGATCAGGCCACTCGCGCAATCGCCAAATCGCCAGCCTCGTTTCCATGTGCCCCAATAGTACAATACAATCGCTCAAATTTGGGAGTTGCCCTTTCAATCTTCCAGACCAAATAGATCGACAAGGACCTCAAACAGTCAAACTCAAGGCCAATGAACTTTCAGGTTCGTAGTACTTTCTTGTTTCTTCTGCTAACTTATCTTGACAATTGTGAAGTTAAATCCATCCGCTGTTTCTAAATTGAAACTATTTAGATTTTTTTTGTTTTCAAATGGGAAGAATCATGGGGATTAATTCCGGTGCTGCAAAGCGTAGTAAGAGAAAAAGATTAGACGCAGCTGCTGAGTCTCAAAAAGGTACTGTTGATAGATTTATTGTGAGGGATTCTCAGGTTAACTCTCAAAATCAATCTCCACATGGTAATATTGATGATGACCATGATGATAATACAGAAGAGGTCAAGGCCAAAGTTGGAGACGCTCATATATTGTTAATAATGCTATTTGGTAGAACATGAGGTGAGTTATTGGTATCCTTTAGTATGAAACAACGCATACTGCATTTATATAATAAAAGAAAAATGGTTTAGTTATTATTTATATGTGGAAATTTTGAAATTTAGGGCCCTTCTTGGCGTTTCGCACCGGGGCCCCGAATTTCTGGAGACGGCCCTGCCGGTTTATACCTCAACATCCTATACATCTATTTTCTGGCCAATCTTAATGCAAAGACATGTAGTAACTTGCATGTTTCTTGGAAAGGAGAGATATAAATTAAGCTTTCACGAGGGAGGAGTCTATGAACAAAAACGGTCCCCCTTCAGGAACCATCCATAGTGCATTCTCTCTTGGGAACAAATGTGCCAAAGAAAACTATCTTCCTCATATCATCAAACGTAAAGTAGGTAGTGACATATTACCTTTTATTTATTTTTACACATTCTAATCACAGTCTTGGACATACACATACTTCATTATATTAGATGCATACAGACTGCATTTCACGTAGGCAGCCCATATAAGTTACAATTTCTGACTCTAAAGGCCTATCATGGTGATTGTATGGGGACAAATTTATGGATAAAAGTTTAGTTCCACATTGTTAGTCAAGTGAGAGAGTTGGAACGGCCTTATAAGGGCATCGCGTGATTTGAGCTCTAGTTCGGTTTTGTGAAAAACTAAATTTTTTGCTGGATGCACCAAGTGAGTTGGGTAGCGTGTCGGCATGCATGTACATGCTCTTCGCGCGGCCCTGCCTTCAAACATGTGGCGGTTTCGGTCGGTGGATCCCCTCCTAGGCTACACAAGGAGATGAGAGAGAGAACAAACTTATAGTTCTCTGCGCCCTTGTGTCTCTCTCATGCGACCAAGTTCCTTCTGTTATGTTGCTCTCTAGTCTTCCCATCCAGCGACTACGTGCACGGCCGTCTTGGAGAGTAGGTCTCTAAAACCGCGTATATCAAGATCCTACACCGAAAGATGGACGATAAGGTTTTTGGAGAGTGTCTCAGTGCGAGTGCTTGCCTCGGTCCATTTGCCTCCTCCTTGACTTACATCCTCGTGAGATCCGGCAACCTCGACAACACCATGGGTGACCCCAACATCAAGTATGGTGATGTTTCTGCTGGAACAACCTTCTTTGTTTGCACTAGTACTTGCTCCATATTCAGTCTAATATGTATGGTTAATTATGCTAATTCATCTTTGATACTCACTCGAAAATTGCCTAATAATTGCTTTCGATAATTAAACTCACTCGAAAATTGCCTAATAATTTAACCTCTCAGATCTATATTAAGTGTTGGATGGAGATTTAGTATAAAGTCTGTGTTAAGTACCCAACACTTACTTTAGATCGGAGCCAGTAACAAATTATGCATCATCAATTTAATTACAATGCATATATAGCCCTCGAAGTTGACTTACACGTGCTTGGCCCTTTGCTACTTAATTACTCAAGAAAAATGAATGTTTACAACAACTAATCACTCATTCACATTACATTACAATATTACCACTCTTGATCGATCGATCCAACATTTTTTTTGTGCTAGCTGCTGCAGCTGCTTCGTCTTTACTAGTAGGAATTGAGGGTGGCTTGGCGCAGCTTACGCTCTTGGGAGAGCTTCCTGGCGAAGCGGGCGAGAGCCTCCTCGTTAGTTCCCTCGTCTTCGACGACCTCGTACATCCCCGTGTCGATGTTCACCCTGGACACCTTCTTTTTGAGCAAATTTTCACCGATCTCAATGAGCGCCTCCATGTTCTTCTTGGTGGCGACATCCACTGACGCTGTGGGCCCAACAAGCGAGTCATCCTGGATACGGAGGTAGTTCTTCTCAACTCGGAGAGCCTTGAAGAGCACGGCGGCGTGGATGTCGACCATATCAGCGCTGGCGTGTGCAAATATGTCGATGAGAGGGTTGAAGTTGCCGTCGATGAGCCATTTGAGGATGCCCCACTTGGCGCACTCCGGCGCGGTGTACTTCTCCGCCTGCTTGGCAGAGCCGGTGCCGATGGAGATGATGAGGTAGTTGCCGTACTCGGCGGGCTTGCCGTGGTTGAAGTCTGGGTTCCGGCATAGCACCTCCTTGGTGATCATGGACATGGCGGCCATGGTGGGGTTGTTAGCGGCCACGCCGCCGTCGATAAGGTGGTACTCACGGTCGGGGGCCTTGCCCGATGGATCCTGGGTCTTGAAGAAGTGCGCGGGGAAGAAGGTGGGCGCCGCCGACGTGCTGATGCAGATGTCCGATAGGTGGGCGTTCTTGAGCGGGTCCGCCTTGGCCTCGTACGTGTTGAAGATGACCGGCTGCAGGAACTTGATGTCGAACGTCGGCACGATGATGTTGGTGACAGTGTCGGCCACGGTAACGTCGTTGGTGAGGCTCTTGATTTTGTCGTGCAGGAACTTGCCGTCGTACTTGGGACCTCTCATCGCGCCGAACAATGTCGTCACCGGAGTCAGGAAACCGTAGCTGCAGTTAATCAAATACATCGCCGTCGGCCGAACAGATTAATTACAAGATGCTAGCTACTCGGACGAACTGATGAAGCGGCATGAAAGACCTTTCTTAGGTATGACGTACCTCTTCTTCTGCGGGAAGATCCTGGGCCCGTTGTCCAGATAGAACTTGTTGATCTCCTTGGCGGCGAAGAGGGGGCGCTTGTCCTCGCCGGGTGCCGCCAGCATCGACGTGACCAGGGCGCCCGTGCTCGTCCCGGCGATCACGTCGAAGTAGTCTGCTATGCGCGCATCCGGCCCATCCAGCTCCTGCAAAACAAAGCAAACCAATCAATCTATCTATCTAGGACGACGGCCACGACGATGCATCAATGCAATGGAGATGGCCAATCGACCAGCTTCAGCACGACGGACGTACTTGGAGCTTGGACTCGAGGCAGCCGAGGATGGTGGACGGGATGAGTCCGCGGATGCCGCCGCCGTCGATGCTTAGCACCGTGATGAGCTTCCCCTGGGACGGCGGCGGGCAGGTCATGGTCACGTCGGCGTTGCTGCTCATGATTTGCTCACCCCGCTGAATACCCTATCGGCGGCCTCTAAATTGGTAGCAAGAACTCGGGTCAATGGCTTCTCCTATGTATCTTGGATGTTGAGTTTCCAAACTAGAGGCTCGCAAAGCCATTTAAATGGAAATTTGGCGTCAGTAAGCTGGTGAGATGGAATCTCCGAGTAATATATTGCGTGCGCGTGTTTCACGGTGGATGAGCTGGACACCCTACTCGCCGGGGTTGGGACTGTGGCTGAGCCAGTATTTTCGTTGTCGGGATTGCAAAGTGAAAGACACACATTCATCGCTGATTTGGACACACGGTCAATGCCTCATTTTTTTGCCGGAACACGGGTAGTGCTTTCGATTTTAATTTAATTTTTTCTTTAAACACTTTGATTTTGTTCCCATTCCCAACACACGTACCAAAAAGGACCCCCAAAAGAAGAACATGGGGGAAAAAATAAGGATATGTGTGAGTCTCGGTTGAGTGGGATTTTTTTTCTCAGTCAACTTTGCAAGATTACTCATAGAAACCTAAGAATATATCCACCCTGCAGTAACAATAAGTGGTACAGTAGAAAATATAGTAACTTTGCAGTAACCAAAAAAAATCTCATTTCTTAGCTGACTTTACAGATCTGTTCATATAGATTTAAAAGTTGTTCACTACGCAATGTAATCAATCGTTAATTTTGATGCCAAAAGGCAGTGTTTTTCCTGAGTTTACAAAAATAAAAATAAAGTGCTATATATAGATGGATCTCAACATCGAATCAGGGTTCCCCACATCCACCCGGTGAGAATTAGCAAAACCGTTAATATAGATCCACAAAAGCCAAAATATACCCCACGAGAATCTTGGAGCTAGCATATGCATGGGACGGTTGAATCTTTGAGCTGCAAATAGTTCTGAAACTTGGGCATGTGCAAGTCCGCAAGTGAACCTTTGTCCATTCAGGACGTAAGCTTAGACATATATATATACTATAACTCAAATGGCTTATCATGCCAAGAATACTAGGGCCCAAGTGCAGGCAGCACGCAAGGTAATGTGTTCTCTCAAGGAGGGTTGAATATGCACCTGAGATCAATCCAAGCAATTTTCTTTGCTTATGTCTTAGGTAAAGGGACCCTTGCATTTGATACGGACATATGGTATTGGGAAACTCGCATGGAAAGCGTGGTTTCATTGTCTATGCACAAGGCAGATAGAGAGATTTGTGATCGATGTCAGCCGCTGACTTTATGTACCGGGACATTTGCTGAAAGAAAATCAGTGAATCTGTTTTTTGGTGAAACTTCCTGGATTAATAACAGAGAGGAGCAGTAAAGCTAGCTCGCGCAAATCTTAAAGCGCCATGATTGATATAGCTAACTCGACATCTAGCGCTTCCATTTTCTACAAAATCCCATGTTGATGAGTTTATATGCTGTTCAAGCTCCTTTGTCATACTTCCATACAGGGCGAGTACGAAGAAGCGTTCGATTCTCTCTAAGAAAATGCTTACGCCGCACATAAGAGGCAAGAGTTCCTGGAAAATAATTTAATATTACGTTATATTTACATCCTACGTTATTGTGGCGGGGCGATGGTCGATTGGCCGTATGCATGGTGGTTAGCAGGCATGCATGTGCTTTTCCAAGCATCCATATAATAACAAAAATAAAGAATGATTTCTTAGGACTCCCTCCCGAATTGGTTATCACAGATATTTCTATATTGGCATATATCTAGACAAATCTACGACAAAGTATGTATGGACAGAGGGAGTAAATTTGCATGTATATCCATGCAATTCCAGCTCTGGTCATCTTAGATTCTTTTTGTGAGAATCATCGAGATTTTATTACTTAGAATTAAGGTTACAATCAGCTAATACAAGCTGTGAAGCACAGTTGGGTATATGGCATAACCAACAAGCGGTACTGCCATCCGATCTACTATAATTTGCTAGACAATGTATAACCCTATTTTGTTTCCGGTCTAAATTCACGAGGACAAAAACTCAAAGACTGAACTGGTGTACTGGATCATTCAGCAGTGACAGTATCGAAGCGCAGTCTGTGTGAACAATAATCAGCAAGTCAGAGCATTGGAGTTGAAGAGATATTTCTTCCATTAGAGCGCATACTTGAGATTCTAGAGCATCATTGCAGCAAAGAAGAGAACGGTATGCAGAGAAAATGGCAGCACCATTACCATCTCTTTAGATCATCCCTGTCCCAGCGCGGCCATATGCATCAAATGAGCCATCCACAGATAAGGCAGCCCATCCTTGCTGCGGCTTTGCCCAACGAGGACATGGCGGTCTCGATGCTTCCCCTCCAGGCTTGACGGCATTAACACATGGTCCCTTTCCCTTCCATAATTTCTGACGCCGAGCGTTGTTGGATTTGAAATGCTTCAAAATAACTACAGTACATAGGAAGTTCTGTGTAACCTCAGCGGTTGGGATTGATTTCAAATGCGTCAGGTCATTTCGCAGTTGCCAGATTCTCCACAACATCATAATGATCATGACATCATGTCTCTCGTTTCTGCTGCTACTGTATCTATCCTGTATATCAAACAACCATTCATTTCCATTGTTATGGATTAATAATGAGTCTGGTCGCATGTGTGTTGCATATTTTGTATCCCACCGGATCAATCAATAACCAGCTTGCTAGCCTGTCAATATATTGACATTCAGTCAAGGAATCAATCATGTGATAAAGATGAGGTGCGCGCATCAGGCGGCAGCGCAGGCAGGCATGGTGACCTTTCTAATCATATACTCTTAGTATGGCTGCATGCATGGTGACCTTTCTAATCGTATACTCTTAGTGTGACTTATATCATAATTAAGCGGGCAAAGATCCAATAAGAAAGCAAAACAAGCAAATCATGTGGTTGGGAGACACCGAGACAGAGTGGATATAATTGCTGGCTCTCCAGTGCGCTGTGTTTCAGTACCTTCAGTTGGCTTATTACTTAATTAGCTACCCAGCCTACCCGTAACAACCGGAACGCCTCACGTAATTCAAATCCAACTGATGCATGATTTCGTACACGCGCTAGCTGTGCTTCGACTGAGATGCCCGTGATCGATGTGCCTGCCCTGCCCTGCCCTGGGTACAGACCTCTGAAGTTGCGTGGAAACTCTCATCAAAGGAGAAGAAGAAGAAGCATACTGACAATTTTGTATCAGTTCGCTAGCAACCACCCACCGATGGGCGATGGCTAGTCCGACATATCGTCGTTGCACCTGTCCCCGGCCATGGCTAACGGAAACGATTCGAGTCAATAACTATGCGATACTTTCCTCATCCGTGAGTGGTTCTCATGATTTCCCTTTGTTAATTAATACCTGGTGGTTTGCTAAACCTCTTGTGGAAACCTAGCCGCCGCCTCTAATCCAACCTCCGTTCCCCTCCGCCGTTGAGGATTTCCGTCTGAGATCAAGTGCAGCAAGATTTCCTCCCTTTGATTTTGGGGTCTAGTGTTGTCTCAAATATATGTCCTCCAGCTTCAATCGTCTCGGTGGGGCTTGGTTTGGCGTTGCCAGGGAGCTTTGGAGTTTGTACTAGTCGTTGTTTGTTGGAGTGGCACCACCAGCACTGTCCGCAGCAACGTTTTCTCCAACAACCTCTTTTTTCGACCCTTTGGAAGCAAGATCGTCGGCCTGGTCTGGCGATGCTAAAGCGTCTATCTGCCTAGATCAGGGCGGTGAAACCGTCGACATGCTTCGCACGATTGCCAATCTTAGCCCCACGTGACGGTCAACCATTGCGGCGTTTCAAACAGGTCTTCCCGGGTTTTTTTTTTTCAGTGGGGGGATTTTTCGGCATTGTACATCAGTGTGAATTATGATGGGGCAACAAAAACAAGTTCGGCTACACAGCTTTGCCGACAATTTTAAGGCTTATGTTTTTATTTTCTTTGTTTAGGCTTATGTACATGGTAGAATTAACTCACCTTCTTGAACAATCAGTGAAAATGTGATCGAACTATGCAAACTCCCCACGTTTTAGGAAACATTTTCGTGAGTGAAAGGCACTCCACCTTCCTGACACAGTGGGTGACAGAGAAATCGTTGGACGTGACCAGCCGGATCAAAACGGAGACCATATACAACCCCCCGCCAGCATGATTAGTGTGCACTGCGTGGCAGCTCATCCTCTTAATACAGGACGGATCATTTGCGACATTGACTAATTAAATTTGATCGATCCACTCTCCTAGCTGTCGTTATCGCCAAACAAACTCGCTCAATAATTGACAACGTTTGTTTCTTCCTATGTATTCATTATGTTTTTCCGGAGAAGATAAAAGATTTATCGGTTTCATTTATTAATAAGTTTTTACGGGTTTTACAAACCAAATGCTGCCTCCCGTACCCGCAAAAAAAAATGCTGCCTCCCCGTTCCATACTTTTTTATCGCATATTCAGATTTAATTGTGCATAAAATGTATCTACATGCATCTAAATCTAAGACAAGAATTACAAAACAGAGGGCAAATAACCGCCTCTCTTTTTTCCCGACCCAAACATGATCGATGTAGAGGCTTGGTTTTCGAGTAATACTTTCAAATTTCCCATGACACTGGCATCGTAAGAGAAGCCATGGCCTTCTTAGATTGTTTGTTCTTTTGGATTACATCATTCCACCAGTTCTTGACGGATCGTATAGATTGGGCCTAGCCAACTCTTCAAAGTGTTCCAAACAAGAATGGTGAACCGACACATGAAGAGGAGGTGGGAGGTGGATTCTTGCACTTGAGATTAATCAAAGCAATTTCCTTACTTAGGGTATTTCTAGCGGCCCGACTTATTTTGGACACCAAATGTGCCTGTTTCGGTTCGTTTGGGTCGGGTCATGGACACGAAGTAGGCTGAATTGGTCCCCACATCCGATTACGGTGGCAGTGGCTCCAGCGGTGTCGTTGCGTGTTCGACGGTACTCCGGTGAGGGGAGCCTCACGGGAGGGCGAGAGGGGGGCCATTGGGCGAGGAGTCACTAGAATAGGGACACACGAGCTACCTAGCTTCGGAATCCTCACAGCGGTGGCGAGGTCCTACTTCTGCTTCGCTGGAATTATTGAGGCAACAAGTATGAGATTACAATGAATTGAGTTGTCTCTCGAGGGCTCCCAAGATCCGGCTTATAAAGACTGCAGATCTAGGGTTGCAAGGGTAGAGATTCTACCGGATACGACTAAGTCTAGACTACGGTAAGTACTTGTTGTCTTGCACGTCAAGGATCCAACCAACAAAAGTCATGGGCTGGATCCGGCAGCTTGTCTCCAGGCCAGATCCCACCACTTCTGTTCTCCACCAACTGGGCCGCCCGGTTGGGCCTTAAGCCTCACCACCATCTATCGGCCACCCGAGCTTGCCGGAATCAAGGCCCTGTTGTGGTATACCCAGTTGGCATATCCCCAACAAGCGGCCCAGCGCATTTTATTGCCACCGTCAACGAGGGGTGATGGCGATTAGCGTCTCGTCGATTCTTCCCATTTGCAATTATCGGTTCCCACGCGCGGGAAAGGGCACCCTTTTCCATCCTGATGGCTCCCAAATGTAGGATATCAATCGTAGTACTTTTCAATGAGAAAGGTTGTCGAACCCACAAGGAGCTGAAGGTATTGGTTAGCGGATTTGACAAGTAAGCAATAATAATAAAGCAGTAGTTCTGGTGTTTTGATTGTACAGTTTGCAATAAAGTAAAGTGCAGAAAGTAAATTGCAATATTTAAATGCTCTCAATGAGAGAAAGCTCAATCATCTATGCAGCAAGAGGAAAAGCTCAAGTGTGTGTGTGCTTATATGAGACAAATGTTCCCGAGGCATCAGAGTTCTACACAATATGGTAAATATTTTGTCAAGTTTCATTAAATTAGCTAGGGGTGGAGCCTAAGTTAGGTGCATCCATAGATATGAGCAAACACACCCCTTATGATGGGTCCTAGAGCCATTTTCATGTGCAAGTATAGGAATCATTAAGATATAAATGTCCCACCATAGCTATAAGATCATTGGTCTCCGACATAAACCCCTCTAATGCAACTCATAGTATTGAAAAATGGTTTCTATTATTCCATCACTTCCAACACACATTCATTACATTAAGTGTAGCCCTATGAGCCCATATAGGTCAAGTAATATGCAGTCGACGTTCGCATAAAACCATCATAGAACATCATAAAAGCAATGTTCAAGAAATCGTGAATCGCTAACTTATCGGTCAGCCTCAAAATGGAGATTAATCGCTTATCGGACGATTAATCGATTTTATCAGTCGACCATTTATTGGCTTAATTTTTTGTAAATTCTAATTTTCGACACTAAATTTTCTATAATATGCTATGTATAGACAATATTGAAGCATTGAACATAAGTATTACATTGATTCCTTGCATTTGAATCAAAGAATGGAAATATTGAGCTAATGCATAGTTCTACAAGACCGTAGAACGTAAATATCGACTGCCAGACCGAATTTCAACGAAATTTCACTAAAAATCGGCCAAAACATCGGTCATCCGACTAAAAATCGGCCGAAATATTGGTGCGGCGATAAATTAGCCGAGATGTCGAAATTTCATTGGTAACCAGCCGATTTACGATAAATCGGTATCTCGCCCGATTTTTTGAACAGTGCATAAAAGATAAAAACTTGACCAAATATGCACATCATATAGAATCATAGCCAGATCATCATATGCCCTCAGGAACGTGGGGAACTACTCACATGTGTCAAACATGATATGGACCAGAGGCATAATGATTACAACACAATCTGAATATATAATATCTCCACCAAATAAAGATGAAGTACCAATCACAAACATGCAACTAGCCTCAAAACGATATTCGGGGTTCAATTCAACACAAACTATGAGGGGAATGAAGTCGATCTCGTAGATGGAGATGGTGGTGATGATAGTGCTAATGGAGATGTTGATGAAGATGCATCCCCCCAAGGAAAGGAGGAGTGGTGTTGATGGCGTCGATTTCCCCTTCACCGGAGGCACCGGTGTCGAAGGATTTGTCTTCTCTCGACGTAGGAGAGGACTTTCACCTCCGCCGACGCCTCAATAATTTTTGGGAAAAATATGGCTTAGGTTTTTGCCTCCCATGAATTATATACCAAGGGGGCTGGCGAGGGAGCTCCTCGACAATGCCCACCATGAGGGGCTTAGGGTTGATGGAGGTTAACATGAGACATCGGATACCAAACGAACATGGAGCAAGATTTACCCAGGTTCGGGGCCCTCGAGGAGGTAAAACCCTTACTTCCTGCTTGTCTGATCTTGATTTATGGAGTAAAATTGGTTACAATGGGGCATCCGATAGACTGCTATGGTGAACTGATACGTCTCAAACGTATCTATAATTTCTTATGTTCCATGCTACTTTTATGATGATACTCACATGTTTTATACACATTATATGTCATTATTATGCGTTTTCCGGAACTAACCTATTGACGAGATGCCGAAGTGCCGGTTCTCGTTTTCTGCTATTTTTGGTTTCAGAAATCCTAGTAAGGAAATATTCTCGGAATTGGACGAAATCAACGCCCAACATCTTATAATTCCACGAAGCTTCCAGAACACCCGAGAGGGACCAGAGGAGAGCCACAGGCCTACCACACAGGTGGCCGGCGCGGCCCAAGGGGGGCGCGCCCCCCTGTTGTGTGGCTGCCCCGTAGCCCTTCCGACTCCGCCTCTTCGCCTATTTAAGCCTCCCTGACCTAAATCTTCGATACGGAAAAGCCACGATACGAGAAACCTTCCAGAGCCGCCGCCATCGCGAAGCCAAGATCCGGGGGACAGAAGTCTCTGTTCCGGCACGCCGCCGGGACGGGGAAGTGCCCCCGGAAGGCATCTCCATCGACACCACCGCCATCTTCATCGCCGCTGATGTCTCCCATGAGGAGGGAGTAGTTCTCCATCGAGGCTAAGGGCTGTACCGGTAGCTATGTGGTTAATCTCTCTCTCCCATGTACTTCAATACAATGATCTCATGAGCTGCCTTACATGATTGAGATCCATATGATGAGCTTTGTAATCTAGATGTCATTATGCTATTCAAGTGGATTTTACTTATGTGATCTCCGGAGACTCCTTGTCCCACGTGTGTAAAGGTGACAAGTGTGTGCACCGTGTGGGTCTCTTAGGCTATATTTCATGAGAATACTTATTCACCGAGTTATGATTTGAGTTGGATGTCTCTATGAAATTGTGGTGTGTTAGTACCTCCTATGAATGCTCACAGGTGACGGCGTGGGGTGTTTATTAGTACTTGGGAATACATCTTTAAGGTTTGCCTACATGATGAATTAGTGTTCGTTATCTTGCCAAAGAGTAATTCAGAATAGCATAGTGAAGTGCTTATTTATATTCCTTTATGATTGCAATGTGCTTTATATCACTATTAATCTATGTGCTACTCTAGTGATGTTATTAAAGTAGTCTATTCCTCCTCCATGATGTAATGGTGACAAGTGTGTGCATCATGTAGTACTTGGCGTAGTTTATGATTGTAATCTCTTGTAGATTATGGAGTTAACTATTACTATGATAGTATTGATGCGATCTATTCCCCCTTTCATAGCCTGACGGTGACAAGGTATTAACTTGTCAATGCCTACAAGTAGTAGACTAGGGTTTCGTTGGATGTAGAGGGCAAGTAGATCTTGAAGGTTTCAGCCGAAAAGTACTCGACGATATCAAAACTAGGGTTTGTGAGACAATGATTCGATACTTTCTTTGCCCCTCGACTCCCCCTTATATAGGAGGTGGAGCCGAGGGATTCGTGATACACAAGTTTACAGAGTCCGGGACGGTTTCTAACCCATCCCGCAAGATTACAAACAATGACTCCTATTACAACTCTAGCTTTCCTTAATAGTATCTTGGGCTTCCGAATCTTCTTATCCTTCGGGTTGTGGACCTTCAGTAAACCCCGGGTACCATCTTCGACAGGCCCATTGGGGATGCCTATGTCAGTAGCCCCCGAGATTTTGCTTGAATCGCAGAGTTAGGGAAAATCTCCTACTTTATATTTATTCAATAACTCTGAACTTTACCACATATTTTTGTATACGAATTTCTATATTGTACAGGGATAATGGTAGTTGGGGCTAGTTCATCTGACGAATCAGGTACTAGTTAACTGCTCTAGTGGCAATCCGCAAAAACCTACTTCAAGATCACGTCCCTGGACATGATCCCGGGATACTCGGTGTAAACTTCGACGAGTGCCGCTTAAGGTCTTACCATTCTGTCGAGTCCCAGTCATATTTATCGGGTACCTAACGCGTCCGTTAGGATTTTTCTTCGTATCTGTTGATACGGAAAAAAGTAGCAAACCGACGTCAGAGACGGCGCCACGCCACACAGAACGGATCTGGGGTCTTACCTTCGCAAAGTTTTGCGGCATTCAGAAATTGTTCGCAACTTTGGCGTTCTGAGAATATATTGTCGAGTGCTTATTCGGCTGTTGGAATAGCACATTTTATTGAGTCAACGGATGACTTATATTGTCTTCCCGATGGGAGTATATGTAGAGTTATTTGTATAACTCGAAATATACTCACTTGTTTTTTCTTTCTTTCTCCTCCTTTTTCCTCTTTCTTTCTCTTTCTCCTTTTTTTTATTTCATCGGGCACGCGAATAGCGTTCCCGATGGGAGTAGCCCCCGAGGCTACAGCCAAGGACTTGTGCTTGGTTGTAGGCTCAACATTGTAATGCCTCATGTTACTATATTGTCATTCCTTCTCGAAGTTTTACGTCTATCGGGTGCGCGAACAGCGCTCCCGATGGGAGTAGCCCCCGAGGCTATGAACAAATGCTTGCATTTGGTCATAGGCTCTCGCCATTTCTATTTTGCCATATTCGAATACTTATTTTTTCCAAAGTAGTCCCCGAGCATTTGAGCAAAAACTTGTATTTGATCAAAGGCTCTCGAAACAATAATCTTCTACTGTCGCCATTCTTGTGAAGCTTCGTATCCGAGATTTTCTTTTACCAAGGTGACATCACTGCTGATGACGGCCACGACCAATGTATCGGGAAAACGCGAGAACCGCTATCTCTATGCCTTGTGGGTCCAGAAATCCTGTCAATTTGACACGTCGCGCAAGTAGGGGACACACGTCCTCCGCTTTTCCTGGCGCACGTACTGTAGCTGCTGTGCTTTCTCGTCCATATGAAATTACTGTTTACCCCTTGCCACGTGTACAACATCTGTCCCGCAATTTCTTAATCCAACGGCGCGTCCGTTCAGCGCACCTCTATATAAAGGCATCGTCTTCCTCCTCTGGTCCGTTCGCTCGCGCCGCATCTCTGCTTCTCCTCTGCAAGATCCTCCATTGCTCTCGTTGCTTCCAGCGCTCAGCCATACTCACACCCATTGCCACCAAGTTCATTGATGCCGCCTCGCATCCGATTGACTAGGCATAGCACTCCAGAGTCCAAGATGGCCGCCGAAGATCTGGAGTGGGAGAGATCCAAGATCTCCAATCAAGATATGAACCTGCTCAAGAAGCTGGGGTTCACCAAGAAGGAGAACACGCTGCGCTTCCCCAAGGAGGAAAGCTATTGATACGTCTCCAACGTATCCATAATTTCTGATGTTCCATGCTTGTTTTATGACAATACTTACATGTTTTGCTTGCACTTTATGATGATTTTATGCGTTTTCCGGAACTAACCTATTAACAAGATGCCACGGTGCCGGTTCTCGTTTTCTGCTGTTTTTGGTTCCGGAAAGGCTGTTCGGGCAATATTCTCGGAATTCGACGAAACAAAGACCAAACATCATAATTCACCGAGACGGACCAGGACACCGAAGGGGAGTCAGAGGGGAGGCCTGGGGCCCCCACACCATAGGGCCGCGCGGGCAAGCCCCTGGCCGCGCCGGCCTATGGGGAGGGCACCCTGTTTCCCCTCCTGCGCCGCCTCTTCGCCTATATAAGCCCTTGCGACCTAAAAACTCGATACCTTTTGACGAAACTCCAGAAAGACTCCAGGGGCGCCGCCGCCATCGCGAAACTCCAATCCGGGGGACAGAGTCTCTGTTCCGGCACCCTGCCGGGACGGGGAAGTGCCCCCGGAAGCCATCTCCATCGACGCCATCGCCTCCATCATGCTCCGTGAGTAGTTCCCCCATGGACTACTGGTTCTAGAAGTAGCTAGTTGGTACTCTCTATCCCACGTACTTCAATACAATGGTCTCATGAGCTGCCTTACATGATTGAGATCCATCTGATGTAATCGGTGTTGTGTTTGTTGGGATCCGATGGATGATACATTATGATTAGTCTATCTATAAAGTTTGTGAAGTTATTGTTGCTGCAATCTTGTTATGCTTAATGCTTGTCACTAGGGCCCGAGTGGCATGATCTTAGATTTAAGCTCTATACTTATTGCTTAGATTGTATCTACAAGTTGTATGCACATGTCGCTGTCCGGAACCAAAGGCCCCGAAGTGACAGAAATCGGGACAACCGGAGGGGATGGTGGTGATGTGAGGATCACATGTTTTCACGGAGTGTTAATGCTTTGCTCCGGTACTCTATTAAAAGGAGTACCTTAATATCCAGTAGATTGCCTAGAGGCCCGGCTGCCACCGGCTGGTAGGACAAAAGATGTTGTGCAAGTTTCTCATTGCGAGCACGTACGACTATATATGGAAAACATGCCTACATGATTAATGATCTTGATGTTCGTCTTAATGCTTTGATTCCTATCAATTGCCCAACTGTAATTTGTTCACCCAACACTTGTTACTTGTTATTGGAGAGTTACCACTAGTGTAGATCGCTGGGAACCCCGGTCCATCTCTCATCATTATATACTCGTTCTACATGTCATTGGAAGTAGTATCAACTATTTTCCGGTGCCATTGCTCCTGTGTTATTACTACTGCTGTTGTGTTACTGTTACTATTGCTCTCATACTACTGCTGCTTTCACATCACCCTCGTTATTAGTGCTTTTCCAGGTGCAGCTGAATTGACAACTCAGTTGTTAAGGCTTATAAGTATTCTTTACCTCCCCTTGTGTCGAATCAATAAATTTGGGTTTTACTTCCCTCGAAGACTGCCGCGATCCCCTATACTTGTGGGTTATCAAGATCTGTTTTCGGCGCCGTTGCCGGGGAGGCATAGCTCTACTCATAAGTTCACCCGGGGAGTACACTCTACCTCTCTCTCTGTTTTTATTTTGTTTTACTTTGTTTTGCTTAGTTTACTTTTGCCTAGTTTATTTGTGCTTAGTTTATTTCTGTCTTGTTTTAATTTTCTTAGTTTACTTTTGTCTAGTTTCTTTTTGTCTTGTTTTACTTTTCTCATATACCCAAAAATCCATAAAAATTTGAAAAACCTAAAAATTAAAAACTGCTGTTATGGGAGAACCCATAACCTACTTGGAGCTTATAGAATATTATAATAATTATAGAGAATCAAGAGCGGGAAAAGTGATGAGTGCTGTGATAGAAAAATTGAATAAAATTGCTAAAATCTTGCTTAAACGCCATGATATAAACTTTTGCTCTCAACAGGACACTAAACATCTTAAATTTCAATGTGGCTTTAGTGAGGAATTTTTAATTAAGAACTATAAACGGAATAGATATATTCATTTTGGGTTTGAAGAGGTAGAACAATTTGTCATATTTATGGGAGCCTCTGAGATAGAATTCTTCATGGTTAAAAATTATGAAACTTGTGTTGTTTGTAAGGACCTTAAAGATTATGTCTCTTCTATCCTTAATTTTTGCAATGAAAGTTACACTGATAATCCTTATATCATTGATTATAAAGAGAGACTCATTAATGCACAAGAATGCACTCACAATTTGCGGGGACATGTGGAAGAAGAAATTGATGAACCCGAAAGCTCATTGGATGAAAAAGAGGAGGAAATTGATGAACCCGAAAGCTCATTGGATGAAAAAGAAGAGGAGAGTGATGAACAAAAGGAGGAAGAATGGATTAGCTACCCATGCCAACCTTCTAATGAGAGTAACTCTTTATCTCTTACACTATTTGATTGTCCTCCATGCTTACCGAAAGAGGTTGAATGTTATGTTCCTGTGGATTCTCTTGAAATATTCCCTATGAGTAAAACTTGTGAGAATAATTATGCTACTGTTATTTATGATAATCCATGCTACTTTGATAAATCTTATGATAATGCTTTGTTTGTGCCCGATGTCGAAATGCATGGTACTAAAGAATTTTGCGTAGCAAATGTTTATGATAAAGCTCTTGATGATGGTCCTATTTTACTTGATAATATTAATTGTACTACTAATGAAAATGGGATTGGAGAGGTCTTGAAATTATCTATGAGTCCCATATCTCTTGAGATTGATCAACCATCTTGTTATATTATTGATAAAAGTGTGTTTGAAAGTTTTAATCTCACTATTTTTGAGCTTGATAAAAATTATGTGTTTATGGATCATGAAAAGCATGCTATATGTGATAGTTATATTATTGAGTTTGTTCATGAAGCTACTGAAAATTATTATGAGAGAGGAAAATATAGTTGTAGAAATTTTCATGGTGCTAAAACACCTCTCTATATGCTTAAAATTTTGAAGTTACTCTTGTTTTATCTTCTTATGCTTATCACTTTGTTCTTCATGAATTTATTTGTGTACAAGATTCCTATGTATAGGAAGTGGGTTAGACTTAAATGTGTTTTGAATTTGCTTTTTGATGCTCTCTTTTGCTTCAACTCTTATTTCTTGCGAGTGCATCATTAAAACTGCTGAGCCCATCTTAATGGCTATAAAGAAAGAACTTCTTGGGAGATAACCCATGTGTTTATTTTGCTACTGTTTTGTTGTGTCTTGGAAGTTGTTACTACTGTAGCAACCTCTCCTTATCTTTATTTTATTTCAATGTTGTGCCAAGTGAAGCCTCTAATCGAAGGTTGATACTAGATTTGGATTTCTGCGCAGAAACAGATTTCTATCTGTCACGAATCTGGGCTGTTTTCTCTGTAGGTAACTCAGAAAATTATGCCAATTTACGTGCGTGTTCCTCAGATATGTACGCAACTTTCATTAGTTTTGAGTTTTCTGATTTGAGCAACGGAAGTACCTCTTTAAAATTTGTCTTTACTGGCTGTTCTGTTGTGGCAGATTCTGTCTCTGTTTTTTGCATTGTCTCTTGCGGACTTTAAGCAAGGCTTTCTAGACGTGGAGAGCTGTAGCTAATGTTTTATTGAGTTCTTGCAATGTGTCACTACATGACCAATGTGAATTCAAGTTTTTTGAGTACTAACCCCTCTAATGAAGTTTATGAGAAGTTTGGTGTGAAGGAAGTTTTCAAGGATCAAGAGAGGAGGATGATATATTATCAAGAAGAGTGAAAAGTCTAAGCTTGGGGATGCCCCCGTGGTTCATCCCTGCATATTTCAAGAAGACTCAAGCGTCTAAGCTTGGGGATGCCTTGGGCATCCCCTTCTTCATCAACTTACCAGGTTTCTTCTATTGAAACTATATTTTTATTCGGTCACATCATATGTGCTTTACTTGGAGCGTCTATGTGCTTTTATTTTTGTTTTTGTTTGAATAAGATCGGATCCTAGCAATCCTTGTTTGGGAGAGAGACACGCTCCGCTTTTTCATATGAACACTTGTTTTTCGTTTTACTTTTAATGTTCAATGATAAAAGTTGGAAGCTACATCACTTATGGTTATTTGGTTGGAAACAGAAAATGCCTCATATTGTCTTGAATAATTTGACACTTGGCAATTGTTTTGAGCTCTCAAGTAGATCATGATTAAGTTTTTTCATGTAGTTTAAACCTATTAGTGGAGAACTACTGTAGAGCTTGTTGAAATTGGTTTGCATGATTGGTCTCTCTTAAGGTCTAGATATTTTCCGGTAAAAGTGTTTGAGCAACAAGGAAGACAAGTGTAGAGTATTATAATGCTTGCAATATGTTCTTATGTAAGTTTTGTTGTACCGGTTCATACTTGTGTTTGCTTCAAATAACCTTGCTAGCCCAAAGCCTTGTACTGAGAGGGAATGCTTCTCGTGCATCCAAAACCTTGAGCCAACCACTATGCCATTTGTGTCCACCATACCTACCTACTACATGGTATTTCTCCGCCATTCCAAAGTAAATTGCTTGAGTGCTACCTTTAAACAATTCAAAATTTATCACCTCTGATTTGTGTCAATGTTTAATAGCTCATGAGGAAGTATGTGGTGTTTATCTTTCAATCTTGTTGGGCAACTTTCACCAATGGACTAGTGGCTTCATCCGCTTATCCAATAACTTTGCAAAAAGAGCTGGCAATGGGATTCCCAGTCCCAAATTAATTAACAAAAATAGACACTCCTCCATGGTATGTGATTGTTGGACGGCACCCGAAGGATTCGGTTAGCCATGGATTGAGAAAGCAAAGGTGGGGAGGAGTGTCATCATAATAAAACTAAAATAAAAAGGCAATTCTTCATGGTATGAGATTGTTGGCAGGCACCCGAGGATTCGGTTAGCCATGGTTTGTGAAATAAAGGTTGGAAGGAGTGCCACACAAAAATAAAAATAAAATGGGAGCCGCTCTTTGAAGGTTTGTCTGGCAAGGTGATACGTCTCCGACGTATCGATAATTTCTTATGTTCCATGCCACATTATTGATGATATCTACATGTTTTATGCACACTTTATGTCATATTCGTGCATTTTCTGGAACTAACCTATTAACAAGATGCCGAAGAGCCGATTCTTTGTTTCTGCTGTTTTTGGTTTCAGAAATCCTAGTAACGAAATATTCTCGGAATTGGACGAAATCAACGCCCAGGGTCCTATTTTGCCACGAAGCTTCCGGAAGACCGAAGAGGAGTCGAAGTGGGGCCACGAGGCGCCGCCACCATAGGGCGGCGCGGCCCAGGTCCTGGCCGCGCCGACCTGTGGTGTGGGGCCCTCGTGTGGACCCCACGTTGCCCTTCCGCCTACTTAAAGCCTCCGTCGCGAAAACCCCAAAACGAAGAACCACGATACGGAAAACCTTCCAGAGACGCCGCCGCCGCCAATCCCATCTCGGGGGATTCTGGAGATCTCCTCCGGCACCCTGCCGGAGAGGGGATTCATCTCCCGGAGGACTCTTCACCGCCATGGTCGCCTCCGGAGTGATGAGTGAGTAGTTCACCCCTGGACTATGGGTCCATAGCGGTAGCTAGATGGTTGTCTTCTCCTCATTCCGCTTCATTGTTGGATCTTGTGAGCTGCCTAACATGATCAAGATCATCTATCCGTAATTCTATATGTTGTGTTTGTCGGGATCCGATGGATAGAGAATACCATGTTATGTTAATTATCAAGTTATTACCTATGTGTTGTTTATGATCTTGCATGCTCTCCGTTATTAGTAGAGGCTGCGGCCAAGTTTTTGCTCTTAACTCCAAGAGGGAGTATTTATGCTCGATAGTGGGTTCATGCCGCATTGATACCTGGGACAGTGACAGAAAGTTCTAAGGTTGTGTTGTGCTGTTGCCACTAGGGATAAAACATTGATGCTATGTCCGAGGATGTAGTTGTTGATTACATTACGCACCATACTTAATGCAATTGTCTGTTGCTTTGCAACTTAATACCGGAAGGGGTTCGGATGATAACCTCGAAGGTGGACTTTTTAGGCATAGATGCGAGTTGGATGGCGGTCTATGTACTTTGTTGTAATGCCCAATTAAATCTCACTCTGTACTTATCATGACATGTATGTGCATTGTTATGCCCTCTCTATTTGTCAATTGCCCGACTGTAATTTGTTCACCCAACATGCTTTTATCTTATGGGAGAGACACCTCTAGTGAACTGTGGACCCCGGTCCATTCTTTTATACTTGAAATACAAATCTGCTGCAATACTTGTTTTTACTGTTTTCTCTGCAAACAATCATCTTCCACACAATACGGTTAATCCTTTGTTACAGCAAGCCGGTGAGATTGACAACCTCACACTGTTTCGTTGGGGCAAAGTACTTTGGTTGTGTTGTGCAGGTTCCACGTTGGCGCCGGAATCCCTGGTGTTGCGCCGCACTACATCCCGCCGCCATCAACCTTCAGCGTGCTTCTTGGCTCCTCCTGGTTCGATAAACCTTGGTTTCTTTCTGAGGGAAAACTTGCTGCTGTGCGCATCATACCTTCCTCTTGGGGTTCCCAACGAACGTGTGAATTACACGCCATCAAGCATATTTTCTGGCGCCATTGCCGGGGAGATCAAGACACGCTGCAAGGGGAGTCTCCACTTCCCAATCTCTTTACTTTGTTTTTGTCTTGCCTTATTTTATTTACTACTTTGTTTGCTGCATTATATCAAAAAACAAAAAAAATTAGTTGCTAGTTTTACCTTATTTACTGTCTTGTTTGCTATATCAAAAACACAAAAAAATTAGTTACTTGCATTTACTTTACTTGATTCATCATGTTTCCCTTTAATTTTACTGAAAAAGATATACCTGTGGGACAAGGGTCTATAATTGGAAGAGATAATATAGAAGAATTTTTCACCCATGTTAGTATGGATGAAGATCTTAAAGATATACCACTTGCAAAAGCTGTCCCTACTTATGAAGATGCCTCCGTTTGTTTGGTGCGCATGATGGAAGCTAGATTTATTAGTCTCAACCCCATGATACAACACATGTTTCTTACACTTTCGATATGGAGCGGGGAGAGAAGAGAGATTTTGTTCTAAAAGTCTTAGTGCGAGAATTTGAAGATATAGCTATAGAAGCTAGAAAAGTTTTTATTAAGCATAAGAGGCTTGGTTTTTATACCGACTTTAAAAGAACACTTGAAAAAATGGATATGTATAGAATGAAATATACTGATAATGCTAATGATGGTGGGGAGATCAAAGCACCAATACCATGTAAACTCCTAGCTATGAATGATGCACTAGAAAATAACTATGCTTGGCTTGTTCCTGAAAATTTGTTCGATGAGAGTAGCAAGCCCAAGACTAATGAAAAGGGAAACGCTGAAACTTATGTATCCAATATACTATGCATGGTTGAGAAAACTCCAAACCCCGCTGTAGATGCACCACCCTTTGATAATACTTGATATACACTTTCTGCGCCTAGCCGAAAGGCGTTAAAGAAAAGCGCTTATGGGAGACAACCCATGTTTTTACTACAGTATTTTTGTTTTATATTTGAGTCTTGGAAGTTGTTTACTACTGTAGCAACCTCTCCTTATCTTAGTTTTATGTTTTGTTGTGCCAAGTAAAGTCTTTGATAGTAAAGTAAATACTAGATTTGGATTACTTGCGCAGAACAGATTTCTTTGCTTGTCACGAATCTGGGTCTAATTCTCCGTAGGTAACTCAGAAAATTAAGCCAATTTACGTGAGTGATCCTCGGATATGTACCCAACTTTCATTCAATTTGGGAATTTTCATTTGAGCAAGTCTGGTGCCCTAATAAAATCCATATTTACTGACTGTTCGTTTTGACAGATTATGCCTTTTATTTCGCATTGCCTCTTTTGCTATGTTGGATGAATTTCTTTGATCCATTAATGTCCAGTAGCTTTATGCAATGTCCAGAAGTGTTAAGAATGACTGTGTCACCTCTGAACATGTTAATTTTTATTGTGCACTAACCCTCTAATGAGTTGTTTCGAGTTTGGTGTGGAGGAAGTTTTCAAGGATCAAGAGAGGAGTATGATACAATATGATCAAGGAGAGTGAAAGCTCTAAGCTTGGGGATGCCCCGGTGGTTCACCCCTGCATATTCTAAGAAGACTCAAGCGTCTAAGCTTGGGGATGCCCAAGGTGGGCATCCCCTTCTTCATCGACAACATTATCAGGTTCCTCCCCTGAAACTATATTTTTATTCCATCACATCTTATGCACTTTGCTTG
>NC_061510.1:213646273-213730657 GCF_022539505.1 Lolium rigidum
TGAAACCTCAACATGAAGGATGAACTCTCTAGATCTTCGGGTGTTGGGCAATGTGTCAATGAATTATGAATCCATGCACTTGTCATGCACTATTTGTGGTTATGGAACGTGTATTATGCACTATTTGTGGTCATGGAACTTGTATTATGCACTATTTGTGGTCATGGAAAACTTGTATTATGCACTATTTGTCAGCTGTAATATAAACCTATGTTGGCTTCTTTGATGCAAATATGTTGTTGTTGGCTTAGATGCAACTCTAATCAAGATTCCTATTTCAGTCGCGGTGGATTCCCTGTAAACAAATAAATAAATAAAAAACAGTGTTTATTTCGTCGCGTGTGCTAGCTCACGGCAAACAAACCAAATGACCTGTGTGCCTGGGAGGGCGAGTAACCTTGGAGAAGCGCTTTGCCGTGGAGTCTTTTCTCTGGTGGTGGAAGCACACGACACATGTACAAGACTCCACGGGGCGGTTTAATTGCGACGGCTCACGGCGAAGCGTACGGCTCACGTGCGAAGAGTGGCACACGGTGAAGAGCTGGCAAGCACGGGCATAGTCAGACGCTCCGGCAGAACATCAAAACAAGGGCGCACGGCGAAGATCGTCGCCACACGGCAAGACTGCGCTTCGGGCCTACCGCCTGGTTCCGCTCGACGTTGGCGATATCGTTAAGTGCTTTACTTTGCCGTGAGCCCAGCACAACACACGGTCAAAAATGTTCCGTGCGGGTCTTGCGTGATGCCCACGGAAAAGATTCTATATGCCGTGTGCACTTTACCGTGCGGGAACTCAACGACAGCAGTGTTTGCCAGTGTGAACTATGATGTTTGCTCGGGGTCCTAGTGTCACAGCAGTGAGTCCAGATTTCCGGTAGTGAAATCATGGTGTGGTACAACAAGACGTTAGGTATGAGCCTAGTCAGGTGTTGGGAAAAATTCATACAAGGCAAAATATAATCGGGATCAGATCAGCCTAAGAAATCAAAACATTTCCATACGTGTAGGGGTTGGGGGAGACGAACGAAAACTGGACCTGGAAAAACAAAAATAAGCATAAAATCTCGTAACGTAAAATAGGCATAGTAAACAACACGAGATCAACGGCTGATCTGATTTGATACCACATGCATATATCCCCCTACATAAACCCTCGATATCATATCCACCGCCCACTACCGTCAGTCAGTTCATCGCTGAAGGAGCTCGGACTCTCACCGCCAACAAGCAAAAGTCCTCCTGTTGAATGGATCTTAGCGAACAAGGGGGGGGGGGGGTGAATGGTCGCTATGCAATTTTTATCCTTTTTCAATTTTTAGTGCGATGCGGAATTAAAGGTGATAGCTTTGGTGATAGAGGTGATCCTAGTATGATCCTAGGCTAGTGCAACAAGCAAAGGAACGAAGCAAGATAGTAAAGTTATGGAGCGGGACAACCGGGGGGCGCGGAGACGAGGCGAGGTTTGTTTCCCGCAGTTCCTCCCACAAAAGGGAGTACGTCTGCGTTGGAGGGAGGTGCTAGTCACGAAGGCTAGACGGCCACACCACGAAGGAAGGTCTCACCTTCTTCCTCGAGAAAGCTCCACAAGGGAGCCCCTCGCGTCAACACCCCAACTTTTTCTATAACCCCTGTCCTTAGTGCAAAAATCCGGGGGAACAAAAACTTTTTCTAAAGACTAATTAAATGGATTGCCTTGATGTGTCTGTTAAGATTAATTGCCTTGATCTGTTGGTAGATGAATTGTCTTGTTCTGCTTGTTGAGTTTTGTCTTGAGCTACCTCAAAGAACAACATCTCTAGTGGTAAAACAAACAACTCACCTAATAAAACATGTGTGACTTAGGAAGAGTTGTTATCCTTCTTACTACATCAAACCTTCTCTACTCATGGCAACATGAGTGTCCCTACTTAGAATTAATCCCTGTGGTATAATCTAGCTCACCCCATCCTTGTTTCAGAACCTGGGATCATCTACGCCTTACTACATCCTTTTCTCATACCCTAGTCCTGTAACCCTAAACATCACAAAAATTGGCTAAGTCCTAAACTGCTTTCCGTGTTCCATTTTGGAGCCCCCGATTAAGATAACCTCTTGCCATCCAAGGCAATGCACTAGCCCTCAGACCTACCTTGCCTTTAGCACTTCACAATCATGTCTTTGCCTTGAACCAAATCACTCTCTTACCCACTTGTCCTTGATGGTTTTTGAAGCCAAGTCAACAATCTGATTTGGCAGTGCTTAAAATGTTCAAACTTTGGCAGTTGATTCTTAGCACCCACAACTGTTATTGGTGACCTCAACACATGGATCTCATCTTTGCGCACATCCTCTACAACTTCCATGTCTTGCATGTCCCATTCTACCCTTGAAATTCTTATATTCACTTGGTCTTATACCCTATCCACTATTTTAGCTCTAGATCACTTGTTCCTCTTTTACCTTTTGTTTTCTTTTATCTAGTTGAATCCTCACAAAACCAAGTGTGGAGATGATTGCTACATTGTGTAATAATCAACTACCCTTGAGATCTTTCTCCAAAAATTTATTCTTACTTTTGGAAGAACATTTCCAAAAGCCTATTTAATTTATTCTCTAGTTTGTCACTACTAAACCACTTCTAGTTTTATCTAAGCATTTCAAATTATTTTCTCAAATAATAGGGATTGTGGATGGTATTTGGTATCACCCCATTTCCTTCAACCCAAAAATAATTTCTATAAAAGTATTTATTTTATTCTTCCTTTTAAATACATATTTATGGCACTTATGCAAACTCTTGCATATTGTTTCCCTTTTAAAATTGTGGGAAAACTCTACCTTCCTTCATAAAGTAAGTAGATTTTTTTTATAAAAAAAACCCAGTTGCCAAAAACCTTGAGAGTGAGACATAGGCCCTTCTTTTCCCTTAATTCCCACCACTTGGCATCTCTAATTAAGAGTTTTTTCCTTATTTCTTCTACTTGGAAATGGTGGATCTCTCCATCCCATTCTTCTTGAAGAATCTCCATGAAGTGATCCAAGACCTTAGCTAGCCATAGTATCAAAAGCCAAAATCCTTCTATGTGTCACCACTATTACTTCTCACCAAAACTTTTGTTTCTCTTTATTCAACTTGAATTCATTCTTATCCCATTTGGCTCATACAATTAAAATCTTGGATCAAAACTACATCATCATCATCTCTACACCACCCCCCCCTTTTATTCCACCTTCATTATGTTATGCCTCCTCCCTCCAAATTTTGGTTACATGCACACCTTTGCATGGCCCCTCTCTCCATCACTTTGACCCTGCCCTCCCTTCTCTCTTTTCTTTCCGAGGGGCAACCCTAAGAGGGGATCCTACCCTCTCTTTCTCGCACCCCTCTCCTTTTTCTCTGTTGTGACCGTGGCCTTGTGCCCTCCCTCTCCTCTCTCTTCTGCGCCTCCCCAACCCTAGGGCCCAGCATAGTACACAGACCCCTCTATACGCTAACAACTTTCAAGATCAGCTGAAGCATCTCTACTACGCCAAGAAAGCAGAATCCCCTACCTTCAAGAGTGACTGCACCTCTGCGAGAAGACATACTAACTTGGTCTAACCCCGGAGTATAATCGCGCTAACCTCGGGGGTATCTTTTGAAAACCACCCCCTAACACACCGTCTAACTAGATGAGAGAACAATAGCGGCCAAAGCCAAGCTACATTACATGGTTCATCCGGTCCTCGCTCAAGTGAAACTCCCGAAGATGCCTCAAGACTCAAGATTAAGTGTAGTTTACTTGCTCACTTCTTAACCGGTATAAGTCGAAAGACCGACCCTCAAGCTGAAGATTGTCTTCGACGACCCTTGTTGCTGCTTCATATGGATACCAACCAGGTGTTTTATCCACTTACTAACGTACCGAGCGACTTATGGTTTAATAAACACCGTGTTTACCTATTGAAGCCGTGGTCCACATGTCTCCCCTGAAGATTTTTCAACGGAATACGAAAGATCGATGACTTCTTCAGAAGCACCCGACATAACCACAAGGCGTAAGCTTCGGAGTTTTTTCGAAAGCCCGATGAAAAATCTTAAGGATGGAATACTTCGTCTTCCACTAAAGATTGGAGCTAACCCTAAAATTCCCAACCTTTTCCAAAAACACCGTTGTGAACTTGGGATGCACTAACTCCCCTTGAAGTCGGTGGACCGCACATCGCCCCCCGAAGATGTTCCACTCAAGACGAGAGATTGATGACTCCTTCAAAAACCGCCCGACAAGACCTCGTGGCCGAAGCTTAGAGTTTTCAAAACCCCCGCTAAACAATCTTAAGGGTGGAAGACGTCGTCTTCCACTAAAAAACTCCAGAAACTTCGCCCTTCTAAAAGCACCGTTGGGGTGCACTAACTCTCCTAGAATCATGAACCCCGCTAGGATCGTTAAGAAGCTTCAGCATCTAACACCCGCATGGAGTAGTCAACCTCTTCACGACGCTTGCCCTCGATAGAAATCTACCGTGTCTCTCAGAAGCTGAAGCTATAACCTTGTCAGCAACTTCGTGTCTACAGAAGAATGGAGTCTAACTTTAGTTTAACTTTACGACCCCTCTAGGTCTACGCTTAGTAATATCGGGACGAGATTATTTTAAGGGTGGAAGACTTGTCACACCCGAACTTTTTCAACCCTTGTCCTTAGTGCAAAAATCCGGGGAACAAAAACTTTTTCTAAAGACTAATTAAATGGATTGCCTTGATCTGTCTCGTTAAGATGAATTGCCTTGATCTCGTTGGTAGATGAATTGTCTTGTTCTGCTTTGTTGAGTTTTGTCTTGAGCTACCTCAAAGAACAACATCTCTAGTGGTAAAACAAACAACTCACCTAATAAAACACATGTGTGACTTAGGAAGAGTTGTTATCCTTCTTACTACATCAAACCTTTCTACTCATGGCAACATGAGTGTGCCTACTTAGAATTAATCCTTGTGGTATAATCTAGCTCACCCCATCCTTGTTTCAAAACCTCGGGATCATCTACGCCTTACTACATCCTTTTCTCATACCCTAGTCCAGAACCCTAAAACATCACAAAAATTGGCTAAGTCCTAAATCTGCTTCTGAGTTCCATTTTGGAGCCCCTGGATTAAGATACCCCTTGACATCCAAGGCAATGCACCTAGCCCTAGACCTACCTTGTCTTTAGCACTTCACAATCATGTCTTTGCCTTGAACCAAATCACTCTCTTACCCACTTGTCCTTGAAGGTTTTTGAAGCCAGGTCAACAATCTGATTTAGGCAGCTTAAAATGTTCAAACTTTGGCAGTTGATTCTTAGCACCCACAACTCGTATTGGTGACCTCAACACATGGATCTCATCTTTGCGACATCCTCTACAACTTCCACGTCTTGCATGTCCCATTCTACCCTTGAAATTCTTATATTCACTTGGTCTTATACCCTATCCACTATTTCAGCTCTAGATCACTTGTTCCTCTTTTACCTTTTGTTTTCTTTTATCTAGTTGAATCCTCACAAAACCAAGTGTGGAGATGATTGCTACATTGTCTAATAATCATCTACCCTTGAGATCTTTCTCCAAAAATTTATTCTTACTTTCTTTGAAAGAACATTCCAAAACCCTATTTAATTTATTCTCTAGTTTGTCACTACTAAACCACTTCTAGTTTTATCTAAGCATTTCAAATTATTTTCTCAAATAATAGGGATTGTGGATGGTATTTGGTATCACCCCATTTCCTTCAACCCAAAAATAATTTCTATAAAAGTATTTATTTTATTCTTCCTTTTAAATACATATTTATGGCACTTATGCAAACTCTTGCATATTGTTGCCCTTTTAAAATTGTGGGAAAACTCTACCTTTCTTCATAAAGTAAGTAGAATTTTTTTAAAAAAAAAACACCCAGTTGCCCAAAACCTTGAGAGTGAGACATAGGCCCTTCTTTTCCCTTAATTCCCACCACTTGGCATCTCTAATTAAGAGTTTTTCCTTATTTCTTCTACTTGGAAACGGTGGATCTTCCATCCCATTCTTCTTTCAAGAATCTCCATGAAGTGATCCAAGACCTTAGCTAGCCATAGTATCAAAACCCAAAATCCTTCTATGTGTCACCACTATTACTTCTCACCAAAACTTTGTTTCTCTTTATTCAACTTGAATTCATTCTTATCCCATTTGGCTCATACAATTAAAATCTTGGATCAAACCTACATCATCATCATCTCTACACCACCCTCCCCCTTTTATTCCACCTTCATTGTGCTATGCCTCCTCCCTCCAAATTTTGGTTACATGCACACCTTTGCATGGCCCCTCTCTCCATCACTTTGACCCTGCCCTCCCTTCTATCTTTTCTCTCCGAGGGGAAACCCTAAGAGGGGATCCTTCCCCTCTCTTCTCGCACCCTCTCCTTTTCTCTCGTTGTGACCGTGGCCTTGTGCCCTCCCTCTCCTCTCTCTCTTCTCGCCTCCCCAACCCTAGGGCCCAACCCAGGGACCTCCCTCTCTCCATCCACCAGGCCCAAAGACCACCCCCGGACCCTTCCCTCCTTCTTCCTCCATCGGGCCCAGCACAGCCACCACACACCCCTCCCCCCGTACCGAAACCCTAAAGGAGGCAGAGAGGGAGCGCGCGCGCGCAGCTCCCTCCTCCCCGCGCAACCCTCCGCCCTCCCGACTCTTGGGGACTCCCCAGCTGACATCGCCCTCGACGTCGACGGGTGACGCCGCCCTCGCCACCCACTGGCCGGTGCAGGTACCGCGCGCGCGCCCGCAACCATTGGCCGTGGCCACCACTAGCACCCCCGCTGGTTTCCCCCTCGCCCTTTAAAAGGCGCCCCCAGCTCGCTCTCTTCCTCCACACCACTCCCTCCTCTCCCAGAACACCTCCCCGAGGGTGCGAAGGCAGCCCTCTGCTCGCAGCTCGCCGGAGCAAGGCTCGCCGCCGCCGTGGTCACCATGAGGGCCACGGGCAGGAGGAGCTCGCCCTGACGTTCTTTTCCCTTCCCCCTCCATCTCTGTTCGTTCACCACCTCCCGGCTGCCCCAACCGCACTCTTTCGCCGCCCAGGTTCGCCGGAGGGCGTCACCGTCAGGCGGGCCGAAGGCTGCTGCGAGCTTGCAGCCACCGGGAACAGCCGCTGTAGGGAAAAGGACGTCGCCAGACGCGCGCCTAGGGGATGCCTCGGCCCGCCACCGCCGACCGGAGCTCCGCCGTCGACCGCCGCTGCCCTCGGTAAGTTCCCGGCCGCGCCCCGTCCTTTTTCTGTCCGTCGTCCGCGTCTCTGCGAGACATCGCGAGGACGATGACCTCCTGGTCGTCTAATTCCCAGGCTGCATGGCCTAAAGGCCATGTTGGCCATGCATGCGGGCCCAGCTCCGGCCCCTTTTCCTTTTTTGTTTTTCTTTATCCCCCCCATCCACCTGGCAAATCCCCTGGGCCGGCCCACTGAGAATCCCACGCGGCCCATAGAAACTCCCGCCCATTCCCAAATTTGAAATCCATCCCTTTTTCTTTCAAAAATCAGTATCATTCAAATGCAAATATCTCCATATCTACAGACCCAAATTGAGTGAAACCAATTGCATTAGATCAGAAATTTCAATACCTTTCCATTGCCACTGACCTCATATTTTTAGGATTTGTTTATGATTTGTAGTGCATTAAACATGATCACTGCATCATGTTTAGTGTTTCTAATTTTAAAAATTGTAGGATTAATATTTTTGGATGAATCCACCATTGTGTTAGTCTTGTTTTAGTACCGGACATCTAGGAAAAATATTGTTAGTCTCTGTTCATGCATATTTGTTACTGTTTTTGTTATGTGTGTGTCACATGAAATGTTGTACTCAAAACTTTTGTTTATTTAAAACCTTTGGACTCACCCTCTTTATTTAAAAATAGTCAATCCATGTTTTATTCTGCAAAACAAAACCTCTGCAACTTAACCTTAGTCCTATTGTTTTACTTAAGTTTTCAAAAGAGTATAGCATATTGTTTTCCTCCTATTTTTGTATAGTGTTCTATTAGCCAATTAAAGTAGGAAATTGTTTTCTCGCTTTTCCAAAATGTTTTAAAATAAAATATGAATGGTTTTGATGTCCAAACCTATGCACTTGTATTCTTGATGGTGTTATCTACCAGGATATTTAATTCATACCTTGGTGATAACCATGGAGGCAATTGCTCTTTTGTAAATCTCTCATGCCTTTTGTTTAGGAGGAATAAAGTGGGTGTTCTTAAAATAAAATTTAAAGTTGAATTGTGATCCTCAGTATGTTAGCTCTTAGGAGAGTGGTTAGCTATTGATTGTTGATTGTTGATTGTTGAATGTTGTTTTGTTGATTGTGTTCCTTTTATATTTCCACGCTAGATGCGAACAATTTTGGAGAAGAAGAAGAAGTGGTTCTGGACAAGGATTTTATCTATATTGTTGGAGTTCTTATTTGACGGAGTTGAAGAAGTCCTGGGACAAATAAGTCGACCAAGGCAAGCCATCTATTTGATCTCTGATTGTGATGTCTCCCTTTGATATCACCTTGTTGCTATCCTTAGCATCTTGACTCTCCGTGTGTTGGTCTCCTTATTGTTGTCATACATGCTTCGGCTCTCTAAGCATGGTAATATTAGTGGTCATAGTCTTATGGTTGTCATAGTAAGTGTTGGGATGATGCATGATGCATGGTCATGCTATCCTATTTTGTTCTGTATACATGCTATATCCTAAGCATGCTAACTCTCTTGACAACTCACGCTATACTCCTTTGTTAGTAGATAGTGGTAGTCACTTCATGAACTAGGTATACTCTCAAATTGATGGGTATGCCTAACCACCTTATGTATGTCTATTATTGTTGATCACCATCACTTACATTAGTGTTGGTTGGGTTAGCACCACAAATCTGAAAAATATTTTGCCTCTTTTGTTGTCAACATACATGCTTACCTTAAGCAAGTATGACTTTTTTTGATTTCACATCATATCCACTCACTTATTGGCATGATGACTATCATCACGGCTACATATGGTGTCTTAGTTCCATCATGAAACTTTAGGTTGGGAACCCCCAAGGTTTACCTTGTTGTAAAAGTTTTTGAGAAAACCTTGGGCGAGTTCGACCTTATCCTGAGTGTATGGTTTTATGAAAGGAAAGGGTCTTGACAAAGATGGTTGGAAAGAGGAAAGTGTGTGTGACTTGGAGAAAAACGACACATGGTTCTTTGTATTCGCCCTGTAACAATTAACCCGCGACAACCACACTACTCCAACGTGGGCACCGGGGCTTAGCTTTTGACGTTTGTTCTTCTTAGCATGAGGCACCACACAACTATACAAGGGTACGGTTACTCCCCGAGTCCGGCTGCCATGTAGGTGGAGACAATCGTATAACGGGATGCCTTCGGGGCTACCAGTCCGGAAGACACTATAGGTCTCCCGGCTTGGCGGTGGAGCCACGCTCAAAAGGAGGTGAGCTGCCACGATGCCGGGAGGTACATACTCCATAGGGTAGTGACCTCTTGCTGTTGAATGGGCTGTAAAGGCTTCGAACCGATTATCCGAGACCCGCATACTGCGTATGACGAACCGGGGATGATCCTACGGATTTATCAGATCTTGTGGGGAAAGTGCGCACACCTGGAGAGTTAAAACTATTCGAATAGCCGCGTCCGCGGTCATGGACTGGGATGGTCATGCAGAGTCGCGGTCGTAGTTTTGTTTTAGAAAATTCTTTAGCAAATGAAGGGAATGTGTTGGATGTACCGGAAGGGTACGGAAAGGTTGGTGCCGACCATATGGAAATGGTCGAGGAAAATGAAACAAAAATTGGGTGACCCTTCCTAGTGTTTCCTGTAGAGAGGACTCTTCTTCAATAAAGATATATAGATGTCGTAGTCTATCTTTTGAAGTATCTTCTTTAACAAAGATATAGAGATGTCATAGGATTTTCTTAGTGTCCCCATCAACTGAGATGTCGGGATGCTATATCCACAAGAGAAACTACTTCTCTTCTTCATGCTATATCCACAAGAGAAACTACTTCTCTTCTTCATGCTATATCCACAAGAGAAACTACTTCTCTTCTTCATGCTATTTCCACAAGAGAAATTAGCTCTTCCCTCTTGTCATCTTAGATTAGCACTTGTTATCTTGCGATTCTTGCAAAGTACCTTCTTGATGGTTTGCGAGTACAATTCCAAATGTACTCTCACGGCTTGTCTCCTGCGTATTTACTTGGCTGACTTTGGAGGAATTCGACAACCGAGGAAGGATTGATACGCCTATGCTGAGTTAGGAACGTTCTCCTACGCAGCTGCCTGTAGGGTTATGGCATGACTCGGCCTACGCCACGGAAATGATTCCGCTACTCGATGATTGCTAGGCCCTTCGAGGCTATTATGTAAAGATTGGTCATGTGACTTTGTTGTAATTTTCATGCCTGCTTTTGTAATGAGATGTAACTCTGATATCAGTTCGGTTATGTTCACGCGACTCGATCATGGGATCGTGAACCGTATACATAATCGGGAATTTCGTGATGCCTAGTCTGGGCTCCACAGAGCTCGGCATCGTAGCTATCCCGACCGTAGGAGACCCTTGTGTTAGTGCATGGACGGCAGTTAGAAATAAGTACTTGGAGCAAAACTGGTTTTACCAAACAAATTTTTCTTAGTCGAAGCTATGGCTTCTACTCCTCTTATTTCTTCGAAACTTCTAAATTTTATCCTCCGCTTTTACTAAAAATATTCAAAAATCTTACTTCCATCGCCGTCATCCACTTCAAACCTGATACAACCGGATGATGTCCCCGACTCGAACTCGAAGACTCAAAATCGAAGATGGATCAATCTTTCTCGTGAAGACTCATGCAGCGCCCTGAACAGGCAGCCATATTGAAGACTTGGAGGCCGACTCTTAGTGTGCCCACAGAGGGATAATAGATCATCTCTGGTTGTCGAACAACGTCTAACGTTCAGCTGTGAGCTGATCTGTTCTCTTCGGAATCTGACTTTTGGCAACCGCTGTGATCAAGTCCTCAGCTTTTCTTTGACTGGTACTTCGTAAATGTGCCAGTTTACAGGAGTTGCCCACTTTGGAGTACTCTCAACATTAAGCCTGCTCACCAAAAACTCTCATCGCCCGGATGACAGAGACCGATGATTTCTACGTAGGCTTTCGCTCTCAGCCTCAACATCGACGACTTCAACAACTGTGCCTCCTCACCACCAATCAGCCTCCAAGCATCCTTGCTGAAGATGCATGTCAACAAGATGAAGATCGCCAACATGTGCACCAGCTCCCAAAACCTGTGGATGGATAGGACAAACCCAATCTACTTTGATTGGAGCTACCCCAACGATTAGGTATCCTTAGATACTGAGGAGTGCCTTGTTCAGTAGGAGACATTTGGCTTAGTAGCTCCTAAGTGTGCCGCTTTGAGTGTTTTATTCTGCTTGCGTGAGTGTATGATTGTTCTTGGCTCTTTAGGTCTAAAAACACCTCCTGTGATAACCTAGCGATGAGAAGCCTCCCCGGGTGAGATTATTTTCACCTCTTCACGCCTCGGGCCACACGTAAAGAATCCATGTAGTTACCTGGTAGTTAACAGTCAGTGCTTCTAACTCTAACCCCGTTCAAGTGGCGCTGTTTTTTTCAACCGCCGTAGAAAACTCAACCTGCGAATTCTCTACGCTAACAATCCTTCAAGATTCACTAAGCATCTACTACGCCAAGAAAGCGGTAAGCCCTTACCTTCAAGAGTGACTGCACACTGCTCACGTAGAAGGCACATACTAACTGGTCCCAACCTCCGAGTATGACCGCTGAGCATCCTGTGGTGTATCTTTTTGAAAACCACCTCCTAACACACCAGCCTGTAACCAGATGAGAGAACACATAGGCGCCAAAGCAAAGCTACACTACATGGTTCATTCCGGTCCTCATCAAGTGAAACTCCCGAAGATACCTCAAGACTCGCATGATTAGCAGGAGCATATTGCTCGCCTTCATCACCCATAAGTCAAAGACTCCACCTCAAGCCGAAGAAGATTGCTCCTTCGACGCACCCTTGTTGCTCGCTTCATATGGGGATACCAACCAGGTGTTTTATCCACTTTCACAACGTACTCACAACTTGTGGCTGGCTCTAATAAACACCTGTGGAGCCACTCAGCTTCCTATGGTCGTATTCATGGCTCTCCAAGATTTTTCACCACACAATACTGGGATTCCACGACCTTCTTCAGCATCCCAGGGACACAACCACACAGCAAGTAGTTCTCTGGAGTTTTTTCTTCTGTTGAAGTCCGACAGGCATCTTAAGGACGGAAGACTTCTATTCTCCAGTGACTAAAGATTGAAGCTAACCCTAAAATTCCTAAACCTTTCCAAAAACACCGCTAGAAACTGGGGGACAAATTAACTCCCCTTGAAGTCTTGGACTCAGCACATCGCCCCCGAAGATGTTCCACTCCAAGACGAGAGATTGATGGACTCCTTCAAACCGCCCAATAAGACCTCCTGTGGCCTAAGCCTTAGAGTTTTCAAAACCCTCGCTAAACAACTCTGTATAGGCGTCTTTCCACTAAAAAAACTCCTGTGAAATCCTCAGCTTCTTCTGAAAGCAACACTGCTAGGGGTGCACTAATCCTCTCCTAGGAATCATGAACCCCGCTAGGATCAAAGTTAAGAAGCTTCGGGATCTAACACCTCGCATGTGAGCAGTCAACCTCTTCAATACGCTTGCTCTCATGATAGAAATTACCCACTGCTCCCCTTTGAGCTGCTGTAGCTATAACCTTGTCGCAACTTCGCGCCACAAGAATGGAGCCTTGAACTCTTAGCTTAACTTTACAACCCCTCTAGGTCTACGCCTTGCAACATCGACTGGGATGTATTTATGGCGTAGAAGATCCTATTGCCACACCCAACTTTTTCAACCTTTTTGTCCCCAGTGTGCAATCCTGGGGAATCAAAAACTTTTTCTCAAAGACTGAATTAAATGAGACCGCACTTGATCTGTCAGTTAAGATGAAATGCCTTGGATCTGCTATGTATGAATTCATTCCTAAGTCTCTGACTGATGAGTTTTGGTCTTGAGCCACCTCAAAAAGAACAGCACCCTCTAGTGGTGGAAACAAACAACTCACCTAATAAACACACATGTGTGACTTGTGAACAGCTGTTGTCCTTCTACTACATCAAACCTTTCCTCACCTCATGGCAACATGAGGAAAGCCTACTTTAGAATTAATCCTTGTAGGTAGAATCTCAGCTCACCCCAGTCCTTGTTTCAAAACCTGGGATCATCTTTACTGCCTCTCACTACATCCTTTCTCATACCCGAGTCCAGTAACCCTCAAATATCATCAAAAAATTGGCTAAGTCCTAACTCAAGCTCCGTGTTCCATCTTGGAGCCCTGATTAAAGGATATCTCTTGCCATCCAAGACATAATGCACCTAGCCCTAGACCTACCTTGTCTTTAGCACTTCACAATCATGTCTTTGCCTTGAACCAAATCACTCTCTTTACCCACTTGTCCCTGATGAGTTTTAGCCAAGCCACCAATCCGACTTGGCAGCTTGAAATGTTCAAACTTTGGCAACTGGATTCTAAGGCACCCACAACTCAAGCATTAGCACCTCAACACATGGATCTCACTCCTTTTGCGACATCCTCTAGAACTTCCACGCCTCTGCATGTCCCATTCTACCCTTGAAATTCTTTATATTCACTTGGTCTTATACCCTATCCACTATTTCGAGCCAGATCACTTGTTCCTCTTTACCTTTTGTTTTCTTTTATCTAGTTGAATCCTCACAAACCAAGTGTGGAGATGATTGCTACATTGTCTAATAATCATCTACCCTTGAGATCTTTCTCCTAAAATTTATTCTATTTTCTTTGAAAGAACATTCCAAAACCCTATTTAATTTATTCTCTAGTTTGTCACTACTAAACCACTTCTAGTTTTATCTACATTTCCAAATTATTTTCAAATAATAGGATTGTGATGGTATTTTGGTATCGTCTCATTTTCCTTCAACCCAAAAATAATTTCTATAAGTTAGTTTAGTTTATTCTTCCTTTTTGGGGGCATATATTTGTGGCACTTTTACGCAACTTTGCTGCACATTGCTGCCCTTTTTAAAATTGTGGGAAAACCTCTACCTCTCTTCATGTAAGTAAGTATAATTTTTTAAAAAAACACCCAGCTGCTCAAAACCTTGAGAGTGAGACATAGCCCTTCTTTCTCCTTTTAATTCCCACCACTCGGGCACTTCCCACTCAAGAGTTTTTCCTTCATTTCTGCCTACTTGGAAACGGTGGATCTTCCATCCATCATTCTTTTTCATGAATCTCCGCGAAGTGATCCAAGACCTTAGCCAGCCATAGTATCAAAAACCCAAAATCCTCTCATGTAAGTCACCACTTATTACTTCTCACCAAAACTTTTGTTTCGATTCATTCAACTTGAGTTCACATTCTTATCCCATTTGGCTCATACAATGACCAATCTTGGACTCAAACTCAAGCACCATCATGAACATCATCTCTGCACCACCCTCCCCTTTATCAGTGCCACCTCCCACAGAGCATGTGCCTCCTCCTCCTCCAAATTTTGGTGATACATGCACACTTCGCATGTGCCCTCTCTCCATCACCGCCTTGGACCCCGCCCTCCCTTCTCTCTTTCTCCTCCGAGGGGAAACCCTAAGAGGGGATCCCTTCCCCTCTTTCGCACCCTCCTTTTCTCAGACCGACTGGCCTCGTGCCCTCCCTCTCCTCTCTTCACGGCCCCTCCCCAACTCCTAGGGCCCAAACCCGTGGACCTCCCTCTCTCCATCCACCAGGCCCAAAGACCATCCCCTCGACCCTTCCTCCCTCTCCTCCACTCCGGCCCAGCGCACAGACCACGCACTCCTCCCCCCGTACGGGAATCCCTACAGAGCCATGCAGAGGTAGAGCGCGCGCCCTCCTCCTCCCGCGCAAGCCCTTCGCCGCCCCCGCCGCTTGGGCACTCCCCAAACCTGACGCCGCCCTCGTACGCCTCACGCCGTGGACGCGCCGCCCCGCCACTCCACACGTGGCAGGCACCGCGCGCCCGACCATTGGCCAGGCCACCAACTAGCACCCTGCCGTGCTTCTCCGCCCATGGGGGCTTCCCGCGCTCAAGCTCTCTTTCCTCCACACCACTCCCTCCTCTCCTGCACCTCCCCCGAGGGTGCGAAGGCGCAGCCCCCGCCGCCAGCCGCTGGGAGCAAGTGCCCGCGCCGGGCCGTGAGCCGTCCGCATGAGGGCCACGGGCAGTGAGGCAGCCGCCCCCACCGCCTTTCCTTCCCCTCCATCTCTTGCCTGCTCGACCACCTCCTTCGGCCGCCCAGCTCCGACTTTTTTCGCCGCCTTCCAGTGCTCCGCCGGCGCAGGGCGGCCACCTGTCAGCCGGCGCCCAAGGCTACCGCGGAGGCTTGCGCCCACCTGGGAACACCGCCGAGGGAGCAAGGACGCCGCGTGCGACTGCGCCGCCTAGGGGCTGCCTCTGCCCGCCACCGGCCGGCCGGAAAGCTCCGCCTGGCCGACTCAGCGTGCCTCGTAAGTTCCCGGTCGCGCCCGTCTTTTTCCTTGCCATCGTCTGCCCGCGTCTCTCGCGAGACATCGCGGAGGACGATGACCTCCGTGGTCGGGCTCAGACTTCTGCGCAGCATGGGCACACAGCGCCATGTTGGCCTATGCATGCGTGCCTAGCTCCGGCTCCCTTTTCCTTTTTAGTTTTTCTCTATCCCCCCCCATCCACCCGGCAAATCCTGCGCCGGCCCTGCATCGAGAATCCCACTGCCCATGGAAAACTCCCGCCCCATTCCCAAATTTGCACCATCCACTTCTTCTTTCAAAATCCAGATCATTCAAATGTAAATATCTCCGTATCTCGCAGCACCCAAATTAGAAAGTGAAACCAATTGCATTAGGATCAGAAATTTCAATACCTTTCCATTGCCACTTGCCTCATATTTTAGAGATTATGTTTATGATTTGTAGTGGCATTAAACACGACCACTCCGGATCCGTGCTAGTGTTTCTGATTTTTAAAATTGTAGGATTTAATATTTTTGGATGATATCCTAATTGTGTTAGTCTTGTTCTAAAAATGTAGCTCGCCATCTAGGAAAAACATTGCCAGTCTCTGTTCTATGCATATTTGTTACTGCTTTTTTGTTATGTGTGTGTCACATGAAATGTTGTACCAAAACTTTTGTTTATTTAAAACCTCTGACTCACCTCTTTATTTAAAAATAGTCAACCTATGTTTTCTAACTTTGTAAACAAAACCTACGAACTTAACCTTAGTCCTATTGTTGTTTTTACTTAAGTTTTTCAAAAGAGTATAGCATATTTTTTTCCTCCTTATTTTTGTAAAGATTCTATTAGCCACTAAAAGTAGGAAATTGTTTTTTGCTTTTCCAAAAAAGTTTTAAAAATAAAATATGGAACGTTTTTGATGCCAAACCCAAGCACTTTGTATCTTCTTGATGGTGTTATCTCACTGCGGGATATTGCATCTATACCTCTGGTGACAACCATGTAGGCAACTGCTCTTTTGTAAATCTCTCATGCGCTTTTGGCTTCTAGGAGGAATAAATTGGGTGCTCTTAAAATGAAATTTGAAGTTGAATTGTGATCCTTAGCAGAGAAAAACAGCTTCCTAGCAGAGTGGTTAGCCATTAGATTGTTGATTGTTGATTGTTGAATGTTTGTTTTGTTGATTGTGTTCCTTTATATTTCCCTATCAGATGCTTAACAATTTTAGAGAAGTAAGAAGAAGTGGCTTGCTGGATAAGATTTATCTATATTGTTGGAGTTCGTTATGACACCGCACTCCTGACCGAAATGAGGTGGGCCGCGGTCAAGATGGGCCTCAAGAATATATAGGTATAGAAGAAATACGTGAATCGGGCCTACATGCAAAGTTTAGGGCTAGTTTGCCCTTTGTCTCCGAACATATTGGGTGACGTACCTGCCAGAGTTAGAGATGCACCTGCACGGTTAGGTGCATCGTCAATTAGAAAGTCCCTTCGGGACTATAAATATGTATCTAGGGTTTATGAAATAAACAACAACCAACGTCAATCAAATCAATCTCCAAGACGGCTTCAACTCCTCTCGCCTCTAGGGTTTCTCCTCGGGTATGCACATAAGCTTCCAGATCTGCATCTTACGATCCAGGGCAAAGATAAGCTGACTACATTGAACATCATGCGCTGCTCGTGGCTCAGCTCTTGATGGCTTAGGCTAAACGTAGTTATTCAGAGGAAGATAGGTTAGCATCGGTTCTTCGCATCATATGCCGGTCAGTAGTGCAGCAACCTTATACATCTACGCCCTCCCACCTGCATCTTAGGTGTAGCGGCACCGCCGCTTGACTCGCTGTTTAGTAGATCCGATCCGTTACTGGCAGGCTCTCCGTTTCTTCAAGGATTAGCTTAATATCCGGCAATAGTTAGGCCTCCTGTACGAAGGGTTGAGGATCCAGCACAAGGTGCAGGTAGTTTCAGACAGCCTCCAGACTAAGATGCAAATTCCGGGACTCAACCTCGTGCTGGTTTTTAGGCCCCGTCTAGGACTGCGGCCATTGATCACCTGTACAGCGCCGAGGCCCAATCACCGTGGAGTGAGGATGATCCCATTATGCGTGAAAACCCTCAATCACTGATCGTCCAGCTTTATCTTGATCAGCTATGAGGTCCACCATATATTCAGTACACCTCAGTAGTGACCATCAGGGACTCTGCTTGAGCCCATTCACAGACAACCCCGAGAGCCGATCGAGAGGCTCCCATGTACCGCTTACGCAGCATGCCATGCAGGAAACTAAGCTGAGGCATCATCCAACACCTTCCTCGACCGTGCATAGGTCAGTGGCACGCCTGCCACGCGCATCGGATGGTGGACCAAGGCTTATGCAGGCCTGTCGCCTGAGGGGACCGCCAACAGCCCGAAGGTTCCCGCCCAGCCTGCATAAGCGGCCATGCCCGCCAGGTTTCTCACCGCAACAATACTGAACACGGGTGGGACCATCTTTCTTGACGCCCACCTGCACGCTGTCCATATCCAGGATGGCGAGCATTCTTCTGGCTTTAAGTACGAGGATCTGCCGACGGCAGCCTAAGAAGAAGCATGACGAGAGAATGGCAGCACTTTCGAGCCACCTCCACCCAGCCCTTTTCTCACAGAACCGCTTCTCCCACGGCGTCGGTGGAAGGGGTTCTCACCTCAAGGCGCGTCGATGGGAGTGGACCTGCCTCCCACCTCAGTCCAAGAACGACCAGGCCGCGTCGGAGATCAACTTCATGGTGGCTCATATCTTCGGCCACCCGCATACTCGAGAGCTCGTGAACACTTTGGAGCGTGTCGCCCGCGCGTGATCCAGAAATCATGAACCATCAAGATTCGTCAGATCGGGCTCGGGACTTGCCAAAGGGGAGATGCCACTCGACTCCCGTCCTCCGCCGCCGTTCGCGTTTAGCAGCACCAGAAGTGCCGAACTCATCTAAGACACGTCGTCTACAAGATTGGTGGTGACCCATGACTACCAATTCCTACCGAGGGCACCCAGGAGATCCAGACGATAATATGCAGATACGTACAGACTGGCAAGATTTCCTAAGCACTCCCGAATCAGCCGCAACAACAGGGGCCTTCCCTGAATAGCGGGTGGAGGACGTCAGAGCAGACTAGGAGAAGCAAACGTGTCAGCTGGCACGCCACTCCGACAAACCTCCGTGAGCCCAGCCTCATACTCTGAACGGAAAAGGCATGGCTTGCCATGCCACCCCGGCGAATCTTCAGTGGTTCGACACCTGGGCCTATCACCGAAGGATCGATTTGTACAATTCTCGAAAGATCGTCTAGAGATGATGCCGAAAGGAAGACGTTCGGGGTTATACCAAGCCGTACCCCAACGAGCAATGAATGATCCCAAAGGGCTACCACCCAAATATCGGCTCCCGAACTTCACAAAGTTTAGTGGATCGTATGGACCTGGAAACACTGGAAAGGAGCCGACATTTGGGCATGAGCCGGGCACGCATCTCAAAGACGGGACGAGCCTGTGGGTGTGGAGTTCGCAGCCCTCACAGATCGGCTTTCGGTGGTACACATCGCTGCCACCGAATCCGGACTTGGCAGCAGCTTGGAAGCAGAGTGCTTCCATGAGCAAGATTACCCTGTGAGGCTTCCTCGAGGTCAGACATGATCTAGTACAAGTAGTGGAGAAGCGCTGGGAAATAGTGTCGAATACATCCACAGACTATTAGGAACTCCCTGATGCTATTCGTTCATATTTGGGTGAAAAAGAAGCAACAGTTGGCTGTGGTGGGTCTTCATCATCGATCAAGGACGTGGCCTCCCAAGCGGACTACCTCTTCATCAAGCATTACAGTAAGCCGTCAGCATATGAGCAAGGGCACCCAGATGTTTTGCCGTGACAAATTCAAGCGTGTGGTCCTGGGTTGAGGCGTACGAGGATGAAGGTGCTGCGGAGATCGAGAGGTAGCTGGCTGAATGGACTTCGGCTACAGCCCCAGGTCCCGCAAGTGGGTTAAGCCGCACGCCCTCCAAAGGGACTGACTGGGACGCACCAAACTCGAGCAGACATCTCTATCACGTAGAGAAGCATATAAAGGTACCGAAGGCCACAAGATCCCCTACGGTACAGAGCCAATGTAAAGCCAGATCATAAGTGGTATAACACGCTTCACTCCACACCACTAACGATCATAGGTGTGGCGTCACAGATCCAAAATGGCCATAGAAAAGGACGTATTACTTTCAACCAGTACGCCAAGAAGGTCGCACATACATACCCCTTTCCGCCATGTTAACATGGTATACTATCAAGGAGGGTGCCACGATTTCTCGCATATTTCAACATGGTAAATCCCGGTACCACTCTTTGGCAAGGATGATGAGGTACTCGCTTTCATAGCAAAGACACGAGAAGCCGTCGACGTTATCAGCTTCTCCAACACGACGGCAAAGCACGTCATTAGAGGGAAGGAAGAACATACATATCAGCGACTATTCCATCATCTCTCAACAAAGTGAGTCAAGAGGACCAACAACGCCGACTACGTACCTATTATGATGAAAAGACTGTTCCAAGCGACTAAAGAGACGCCATGATCACGATGAGGAATCACAGTTGAGCGCCACGCCAAAGGAAAAGTCGAGAGCAAGAGCAATTCGGATAGGCATTGGGACTGGTTCTTTCTTCAGTAATCGCTGGGATTCAGGAATGAGCCGACACAAACAATCGCAACTGTCAAATAAACAAAAGAAGAAGATGCACAACGTATTCCTGTATTCAAGTCAGTTTAGGGCCTCTCCCGCTTCTGAACAAGCATGCTGAGTCCTGCCTGCAAGATCTCGAGAACTAGAGGACGAGTGATGAAGAAGACAAGTATCATCGGCCTGTGGTGCCTCACAGCCTGCTCCTGTGGCAAGGTCTAAAGGCCTACGTGGGTTATGAAGAAGCCAAAGGTTATACCGTACATGCTGGAGGAAGGCACTGGCCTGGATCTGCCGCCAAATTCAGCTGAACCTGATCATGGAAGGTCGGCCACAAAGAAAGAGTGGCGCTCTTAAGAAGGAAAGCCGATGATGAGACATCACTGGTACACAGTTATGCAGTGCTCATTCTTCCAACGGAGCTGGTGCTCCGTGATTATGTTGAGGTTGACTTCAATTTCTAATGACTGCGATGCGTCAACCGTGGACGCCTGCCAGGATGGAGACTCAGGATGGTCTGTCCACAGCCCTCAATCGTAGCTAACGCAATGGTTTGGTGGGATTAAAGAGAAGGACACATCCTGGGAGATCTGTTGCCCAAGTGATTTATGGAGGAAACACAGAAATCCTTCATCGAGCAAGTGAATGCCGAGGCCGATTCTGGAAGAATCTACTAAAATTATCCTCACCATCCATTCTGCTACTTTGTTCAACATCTCTCCTGATCCAAGCAGGATGAGCCAAAGAGCTGATACCTGCTTAAGTCCCTTGAAAGAACGCCATTTCTAAGTACCTAGGTGGATAAAACAAGAGGATATGAAGTAGAGGTGTTACATACAGCAAGCATCTGGCGATTGGGACGCGAAGGACGCCAACATAGCCTCATACCGCATCCACGTCCAGCAGCTGTCCGGCTTCTTCGACGGCTGCGAATTCCACCATGTGCCGCGAGCAAACAACGAGGCGGCTGACACGCTGTCCAAAATAGGCTCAACCCAGCAAGCAATTCCACCGGGGGTTGCCCTGGCGCATTGATGTCTACGGGAGCTTCTATTCTTGTAGACAGTGTTGGGCCTCCAAGAGCAGAGGTTTGTAGAACAGCAGCAAGTTTCCCTTAAGTGGATACCCAAGGTTTATCGAACTCAGGGAGGAAGAGGTCAAAGATATCCCTCTCATGCAACCCCGCAACCACAAAGCAAGAAGTCTCTTGTGTCCCCAACACACCTAATAGGTGCACTAGTTCGGCGAAGAGATAGTGAAATACAGGTGGTATGAATAAGTAGTAGCAACGGCACCGTAAAGTGCTTTGCCCAGGACAAGAAACAAGCAAGTAGTAACGCAGCAGTAGTAACGCAGTAGTAACGCAAAGAAACAAGAAACAAGCAGACGATAGCAAGTATTTAGGAACAAGGCCTAGGGATTACACTTTCACTAGTGGACACTCTCAACATTGATCACATAACAGAATAGATAAATGCATACTCTACACTTTTGTTGGATGATGAACACATTGCGTAGGATTACACGAACCCTCAATGCCGGAGTTAACAAGCTCCACAATAATGCTCATATTTTAGTAACCTTTAGTGTAAGATAGATCAATAGACTAAACCAAGTACTAGCATAGCATGCACACTCGTCACCTTCATGCATATGTAGGAGGAATAGATCACATCAATATTATCATAGCAATAGTTAACTTCGCAATCTACAAGAGATCATGATCATAGCATAAACCAAGTACTAACACGGTGCACGCATCGTCACCTTTGCACACATGCAGGAGGAATAAAACTACTTTAATAACACATCACTAGAGTAGCACATAGATAAATTGTGATACAAAACATATTGCAATCTTAAAGAGATATAAATAAGCACCTCACTATGCCATTCAACATTGAGTAAGTATTCTCGTGAAATATGGCCTAAGAGACCCACACGGTGCACACACTCGTCACCTTTACACACGTGGGACTAGGAGTCTCCGGAGATCACATAAGTAAAACTCACTTGACTAGCATAATGACATCTAGATTACAAGCATCATCATATGAATCTCAATCATGTAAGGCAGCTCGTGAGATTATTGTATTGAAGCACATAGGAGAGAGATGAACCACATAGCTACCGGTACAGCCCCGAGCCTCGATGGAGAACTACTCCCTCCTCATGGGAGCAGCAGCGGTGATGAAGATGGCGGTGGAGATGGCAGCGGTGTCGATGGAGAAGCCTTCCGGGGCACTTCCCCGCTCCGGCAGGGTGCCGGAACAGAGACTCCTGTCCCCCGCATCTTGGCTTCGCGATGGCGGCGGCTCCGGAAGGTTTTCGTGGTTTTCGTCGAACGCCCCAAGGTTTTTAGGTCGTGGGCTTTATATAGGCGGAGAGGCGGCGCAGAGGGCTTCGGGGGGCCCACACCCTAGGGGGCGCCCCCCCTTGGCCGCGCCGGGGTGTGGTGTGGTGGCCCTGCCCCCTTCTCTCGGCGGTTCTCGTGTGTTCTGGATGCTTCCGGGTAAAATAGGAACCCGGGCGTTGATTTCGTCCGATTCCGAGAATATTTCGTTACTAGGATTTCTGAAACCAAAAACAGCTAGAAACAGTGAACCGGCACTTCGGCATCTTGTTAATAGGTTAGTTCCGAGAAAATGCACGAATATGACATAAAGTGTGCATATAACATGTAGATAACATCAATAATGTGGCATGGAACACAAGAAATTATCGATACGTTGGAGACGTATCAGCATCCCCAAGCTTAGTTCTCGCTCGTCCCGAGCAGTGTAAAACGATAACAAAGATAATTTCTGGAGTGACATGCCATCATAAACTTGATCATACTATTTGTAAAGCATATGTAGTGAATGCAGCGATCAAAACAATGTATATGACATGGGTAAACAACTGAATCATAAAGCAAAGACTTTTCATGAATAGCACTTCAAGACAAGCATCAATAAGTCTTGCATAAGAGTTAACTCATAAAGCAATAATTCAAAGTAAAGGTATTGAAGCAACACAAAGGAAGATGAAGTTTCAGCGGTTGCTTTCAACTTATAACATGTATATCTCATGGATAATTGTCAATGCAAAGCAATATAACAAATGCAATATGCAAATATGTAAGAATCAATGCACAGCTCACACAAGTGTTTGCTTCTTGAGATGGAGAGAAATAGGTGAACTGACTCAACATTGAAAGTAAAAGAATGGTCCTCAAAGAGGAAAAGCATCGATTGCTATATTTGTGCTAGAGCTTTGATTTTGAAAACATGAAACAATTTTGTCAACGGTAGTAATAAAGCATATGCATCATGTAAATTATATCTTATAAGTTGCAAGCCTCATGCATAGTGTACCAATAGTGCCCGCACCTTGTCCTAATTAGCTTGGACTACCTCGATTATCACCGCAATACATATGCTTTAACCAAGTTTCACAAAGGGATACCTCTATGCCGCCTGTACAAAGGTCTAAGGAGAAAGCTCGCATTTGGATTTCTCGCTTTTGATTATTCTCAACTTAGACATCCATACCGGGACAACATAGACAACAGATAATGGACTCCTCTTTTAATGCTTTAAGCATTTGACAACAATTAATTCTTTTCTCATTAGAGATTTGAGGATGTTTGTCCAAAACTGAAACTTCCACCATGAATCATGGCTTTAGTTAGCGGCCCAATGTTCTTCTCTCACAATATGCATGCTCAAACCATTCAACTCAGTGTAGATCGCCCTTACTTCCGACAAGACGAACATGCATAGCAACTCACATGAAATTCAACAATGAGTTGATGGCGTTCCCCAAGAAACATGGTTATCGCACAACAAGCAACTTAATAAGAGATAAAGTGCATAATTACATATTCAATACCACAATAGTTTTTAAGCTATTTGTCCCATGAGCTATATATTGCAAAGGTGAATGATGGAATTTTAAAGGTAGCACTCAAGCAATTTACTTTGGAATGGCGGGAAAATACCATGTAGTATAGGTAGGTATGGTGGACACAAATGGCATAGTGGTTGGCTCAAGTATTTTGGATGCATGAGAAGTATTCCCTCTCGATACAAGGTTTAGGCTAGCAAGGCTTATTTGAAACAAACACAAGGATGAACCGGTGCAGCAAAACTCACATAAAAGACATATTGAAAACATTATAAGACTCTACACCGTCTTCCTTGTTGTTCAAACTCAATACTAGAAATTATCTAGACCTTAGAGAAACCAAATATGCAAACCAAATTTTAGCATGCTCTATGTATTTCTTCATTAATGGGTGCAAAGCATATGATGCAAGAGCTTAAACATGAGCACAACAATTGCCAAGTATCACATTACCCAAGACATTTATAGCAATTACTACATGTATCATTTTCCAATTCCAACCATATAACAATTTAACGAAGGAGAAACTTCGCCATGAATATTATGAGCTAAGAACACATGTGTTCATATGAACCAGCGGAGCGTGTCTCTCTCCCACACAAGCATGATGTAATCCAATTTATTCAAACAAAAACAAAAACAAAAGCACACAGACGCTCCAAGTAAAGCACATAAGATGTGACCGAATAAAAATATAGTTTCAAGAGAAGGAACCTCGATAATTTATCGATGAAGAAGGGGATGCCTTGGGCATCCCCAAGCTTAGACGCTTGAGTCTTCTTGATATATGCAGGGATGAACCACCGGGGCATCCCCAAGCTTAGACTTTTCACTCTTCTTGATCGTAGTATATCATCCTCCTCTCTTGACCCTTGAAAACTTCCTCCACACCAAACTCGAAACAACTCATTAGAGGGTTAGTGGACAATAAAAATTAACATGTTCAGAGGTGACACAATCATTCTTAACACTTCTGGACATTGCATAAAGCTACTAGACATTAATGGATCAAAGAAATTCATCCAACATAGCAAAAGAGGCAATGCGAAATAAAAGGCAGAATCTGTCAAAACAGAACAGTCCGTAAAGATGGATTTTATTAGGCCACCAGACTTGCTCAAATGAAAATGCTCAAATTGAATGAAAGTTGCGTACATATCTGAGGATCACTCACGTAAATTGGCATAATTTTCTGAGTTACCTACAGAGAATTAGACCCAGATTCGTGACAGCAAAGAAATCTGTTTCTGCGCAGTAATCCAAATCTAGTACTTACTTTACTATCAAAGACTTTACTTGGCACAAAAAAACACAAAACTAAGATAAGGAGAGGTTGATACAGTAGTAAACAACTTCCAAGACACAAATATAAAACAAAGTACTGTAGCAAAATAACACATGGGTTATCTCCCAAGAAGTTCTTTCTTTTTAGCCATTAAGATGGGCTCAGCAGTTTTAATGATGCACTCGCAAGAAATAGTATTTGAAGCAAAAGAGAGCATCAAGAGGCAAATTTGAAACAAATTTAAGTCTAACATGCTTCCTATGCATAGGAATCTTGTAAATAAACAAGTTCATGAAGAGCAAAGTAACAAGCATAGGAAGATAAAACAAGTATAGCTTCAAAAATTTCAGCACATAGAGAGGCATTTTAGTAACATGAAAATTTCTACAACCATATTTTCCTCTCTCATAATAACTTTCAGTAGCAACATGAGCAAACTCAACAATATAACTATCACATAAAGCATTCTTATCATGAGTCTTATGCATAAAATTATTACTCTCCACATAAGCATAATCAATTTTATTAGTTGTAGTGGGAGCAAATTCAACAAAGTAGCTATCATTATTATTCTCATCAAGTGTAGGAGGCATAGTATAATCACAACAAAATTTACTCTCCATAGTAGGTTGTACCAAAAGACCACTATTATAATCATCACAAATAGGAGGCAAAGTATCATCAAAGAAAATTTTCTCCTCAATGCTTGGGGGACTAAAAATATCATGAAAACCAGCTTCCCCAAGCTTAGAACTTTCTATATCATTATCAACAATGGTGTTCAAAGCGTTCATACTAATATTACTACCAGCATGCAAATAAGATTTCATAGGTTTTTTAATTTTCGCATCAAACAATCCATGTTTTAAATCAGGAAATAGAATAAGAAGCTCATTGTTGTCCATTATGCCAAACTAGTGTAAACAAGAAACAAAAAGATGCAATTGCAGGATCTAAAGGAAATAGCTTCGAGCACACACACGACGGCGCCGTAAAAATACTTTACCCGAGACCGTAGTATGAGTGCCTTTTACCTTTCCTCCCCGGCAACGGCGCCGTAAAAGTGCTTGATGTCTATGGGAGCTTCTATTCTTGTAGACGGTGTTGGGCCTCCAAGAGCAGAGGTTTGTAGAACAGCACAGCAAGTTTCCCTTAAGTGGATACCCAAGGTTTATCGAACTCAGGGAGGAAGAGGTCAAAGATATCCCTCTCATGCAACCCCGCAACCACAAAGCAAGAAGTCTCTTGTGTCCCCAACACACCTAATAGGTGCACTAGTTCGGCGAAGAGATAGTGAAATACAGGTGGTATGAATAAGTAGTAGCAACGGCACCGTAAGTGCTTTGCCCGGACAAGTAAACAAGCAGTAGTAACGCAGCAAGAGTAACGCAGAGTAGTAACGCAAAGAAACAAGTAAACAAGCAGCGATAGCAGTATTTAGGAACAAGGCCTAGGGATTACACTTTCACTAGTGGACACTCTCAACATTGATCACATAACAGAATAGATAAATGCATACTCTACACTTTTGTTGGATGATGAACACATTGCGTAGGATTACACGAACCCTCAATGCCGGAGTTAACAAGCTCCACAATAATGCTCATATTTTAGTAACCTTTAGTGTAAGATAGATCAATAGACTAAACCAAGTACTAGCATAGCATGCACACTGTCACCTTCATGCATATGTAGGAGGAATAGATCACATCAATATTATCATAGCAATAGTTAACTTCGCAATCTACAAGAGATCATGATCATAGCATAAACCAAGTACTAACACGGTGCACGCACTGTCACCTTTGCACACATGCAGGAGGAATAAAACTACTTTAATAACACATCACTAGAGTAGCACATAGATAAATTGTGATACAAAACATATTGCAATATTAAAGAGATATAAATAAGCACCTCACTATGCCATTCAACATTGAGTAAGTATTCTGTGAAATATGGCCTAAGAGACCCACACGGTGCACACACTCGTCACCTTTACACACGTGGGACTAGGAGTCTCCGGAGATCACATAAGTAAAACTCACTTGACTAGCATAATGACATCTAGATTACAAGCATCATCATATGAATCTCAATCATGTAAGGCAGCTCATGAGATTATTGTATTGAAGCACATAGGAGAGAGATGAACCACATAGCTACCGGTACAGCCCCGAGCCTCGATGGAGAACTACTCCCTCCTCATGGGAACAGCAGCGGTGATGAAGATGGCGGTGGAGATGGCAGCGGTGTCGATGGAGAAGCCTTCCGGGGGCACTTCCCCGTCCGGCAGGTGCCGGAACAGAGACTCCTGTCCCCCGCATCTTGGCTTCGCGATGGCGGCGGCTCGGAAGGTTTCGTGGTTTTCGTCGAACGCCCCGAGGTTTTTAGGTCAGGGGCTTATATAGGCGGAGAGGCGGCGCAGGAGGGCTTCCGGGGGGCCCACACCCTAGGGGGCGCCCCCCTTGGCCGCGCCGGGTGTGGTGTGGTGGCCCTGCCCCCTTCTCTCGGCGGTTCTCGTGTGTTCTGGATGCTTCCGGGTAAAATAGGAACCCGGGCGTTGATTTCGTCCGATTCCGAGAATATTTCGTTACTAGGATTTCTGAAACCAAAAACAGCAGTAAAACAGAACCGGCACTTCGGCATCTTGTTAATAGGTTAGTTCCAGAAAATGCACGAATATGACATAAAGTGTGCATATAACATGTAGATAACATCAATAATGTGGCATGGAACACAAGAAATTATCGATACGTTGGAGACGTATCACGCATCTACGGAAGCCGTCCATCATACCGTCACCGGACTCGGATTCCATATTCGTGCCGGCTGACCCGGGGGCTCCTCAGCCGAACCCGGGGGCTTCATCGCCCAAGTCGGGGTCTTCTCAGCCAAACCCGCCGGCTCCACAGCCGAACCCGGGGGCTTCTCAGTCCAACCCGGGGGCTTCTTACCCAAACTCGGGGGCTTCTCAGCCGAACCCGCCGGCTTCACAGCCGAACCCGGCGACCATGCAGTTGAACCCGGAAGCTCCGAAGATGGAGGCCCTGGTGGTCAGCGTGTTTGAAATAAAATGCGTACCATCATGGGCACAAGAATTCCTCTCCTACCTCACCGATGGTGTGCTTCCCAATGACAGGGTTCAAGCCAGGCAGATTGAGAGAAGGGCCAAGGCCTATACTATTATCAACCACGAGCTGTACAAATGCAGCGTAAGTGGGGTGCTCCAGCGGTGCGTCGAGCCGGCTGAAGGGATTGAACTCCTACGGGAAATCCATCAGGGAGAGTGCGGCCACCACGCCTCCTCCAGAGCCATAGTGGCCAAAGCCTTCCGGCACGGTTTCTACTGGCCGACTGCGCTCAGAAACGCAGAAGAACTGGTGAAGAAGTGCAACGGCTGCCAGCGCTTCGCCAAGAAAAGGCACTCGCCGGCTTCCGCCTTGAAAACCATCCCCATCACTTGGCCATTTGCCGTGTGGGGCTTGGATATGGTGGGCCCATTCAGAACCGCACGAGGCGGCCTGACACACCTCTTGGTGATGATTGACAAATTCACCAAGTGGATCGAAGCCAAGCCGATCAAGAAGCTGGACGGCTCCACAACCGTCACATTCCTCAAGGAAATAATAGTTAGATACGGCAACCCCACAGCATCATCACCGACAACGGCAACAACTTTGCCGAAGGCATCTTCAAGCGTTACTGCGGAGAAATGGGGATCCAAATGGACCTAGCATCCGTGGCGCACCTGGAGTCCAATGGACAAGTGGAGAAGGCCAACGGCTTGATCCTAGCCGGCATCCGGCCCAGGCTGGTGGAGCCGCTCGAGCGAACAGCCGGCTGCTGGATTGAGGAGTGATGTCTACGGGAGCTTCTATTCTTGTAGACAGTGTTGGGCCTCCAAGAGCAGAGGTTTGTAGAACAGCAGCAAGTTTCCCTTAAGTGGATCACCCAAGGTTTATCGATCTCAGGGAGGAAGAGGTCAAAGATATCCCTCTCATGCAACCCCGCAACCACAAAGCAAGAAGTCTCTTGTGTCCCCAACACACCTAATAGGTGCACTAGTTCGGCGAAGAGATAGTGAAATACAGGTGGTATAAATAAGTAGTAGCAACGGCACCGTAAAAGTGCTTTGCCCGGGACAGTAAACAAGCAGTAGTAACGCAGCAGTAGTAACGCAGTAAAACAGTAAACAAGCAGCGATAGCAGTATTTAGGAACAAAGCCTAGGGATTAGACTTTCACTAGTGGACACTCTCAACTTTGATCACATAACAGAATAGATAGATGCATACTCTACACTCTTGTTGGATGATGAACACATTGCGTAGGATTACACGAACCCTCAATACCGGAGTTAACAAGCTCCACAATTCAATGTTCATATTTAAATAACCTTAGAGTGCATGAAAGATCAACACGACTAAACCAAGTACTAACATAGCATGCACACTCGTCACCTTCACACCATGTAGGAGGAATAGATCACATCAATACCATCATAGCAATAGTTAACTTCATAATCTACAAGAGATCATAATCATAGCCTACGCAAAGTACTAACACGGATGCACACACTCGTCACCATTACACCGTGCAGGAGGAATAAAACTACTTTAATAACATCACTAGAGTAGCACATAGATAAATTGTGATACAAAACACATTGCAATCATAAAGAGATATAAATAAGCACTTCACTACGCCATTCATAACAGTGAATAAGTATTCTGTGAAATATATCCTAAGAGACCCACACGGTGCACACACTGTCACCTTTACACACGTGGGACAAGGAGTCTCCGGAGATCACATAAGTAAAACCCACTTGACTAGCATAATGACATCTAGATTACAAGCATCATCATATGAATCTCAATCATGTAAGGCAGCTCATGAGATTATTGTATTGAAGTACATAGGAGAGAGATGAACCACATAGCTACCGGTACAGCCCCGAGCCTCGATGGAGAACTACTCCTCCTCATGGGAGACAGACAGCGTTGATGGAGATGGCGGTGGTGTCGATGGAGGAGCCTTCCGGGGCACTTCCCCGTCCCGGCGGCGTGCCGGAACGGAGACTCCTGTCCCCCAGATCTTGGCTTCGCGATGGCGGCGGCTCTGGAAGGTTTCTCGTACCGTGGCTTTTTCGTCTCGAGGTTTTAGGTCCAGGGGCTTCTTATAGGCGAAGAGGCGGCGTCGGAGGGTCAACGAGGTGGCGACACCATATGGGGGCGCGGGGCACCCCCAGGCCGTGCCGGCCTATGGTCTGGTGGGCCTGTGCCCCCTCTGTGGCGGTTCTCGTGTGTTCTGGATGCTTCCGGGCAAAATAGGAACCTGGGCGTTGATTTCGTCCAATTCCGAGAATATTTCGTTACTAGGATTTCTGAAACCAAAAACAGCAGAAAACAGGAACTGGCACTTCGGCATCTTGTTAATAGGTTAGTTCCGAAAATGCATAAATATGACATATAATGTGTATAAAACATGTAGATATCATCAATAATGTGGCATGGAACACAAGAAATTATCGATACGTCGGAGACGTATCAAGGAGCTGCCCAGCGTACTGTGGAGCCTGCGCATGACGCCAAACCGCTCAGTCGGCTACACTCCTTTCTTTCTCGTATACGGGGCTGAAGCCGTCCTGCCGACTGATATCGAGCACGACGCGCCAAGGATCAAGCTTTACACAGAAGCTGAAGCCAAAGAAGCTCGTGAAGATGGAGTCGATCTGGTTGAAGAGGCACGACTGCTGGCCGAGTCCAGGTCTACCATTTACCAGCAAAGCCTCCGACGCTATCACAGCCGGAAGGTCCAGCCCTTAGCATTCCGAGAAGGAGACCTAGTGCTCCGGCTGATCCAGAGGATAGCCGGACAGCATAAACTATCATCCCCATGGGAGGGTCCCTTCATCGTGAGCAAGGCGGTAGGCAACGATTTCTACTATCTCGTAGACGCCCAAGAGGCTAAGAAAAACAAGGCGAACAAAACTGACGAGGAGACTAAACGTCCCTGGAATGTCAACTTGCTTCGTCCATTTTATACTTGAGAGCAGGAATGTATGTATCCCTTGTACTCCTTTTGTAAGCTATGTAAAAGCAAGCGCCAAGAGCGCCGATTTCGACAAGTTTTTCGCGTACTCTATTGTTTTCGCCGATTGGCTAACACCCTCTCACGCGGCCGGCTCAGTACCGTGATCCGGTTTCCCAACAGCCGGCTACCGATCCAGCTTGCGACCGCAACCCGGCTGTCCGGCTGGCGGGAGTAAGTGCTTAGGGAGCCGGCACGCGAAAGACGGCTAAGGTAAAGAGTGAAAGCGAATTGATGCTTGCACAACTCTTCATAAAAGTGCCGGATTGCCGAACTCGGCTCGTTCGACTGAAATAATGTCGGCCTCGCCCAGCGGCACGCTCTTGATCCGGCGACGGGCCGCAAGTCGGACGTACGATCGGCAAGGGCAAAGTCAAAGAGTGGGGCGGATGGGAAAAAGCTAACAAGTCGAAAGAAAGCAAGCCGGCACACAAATGATTAAAAAACACATTAAAGTGTGCTCTAATAAAAGGATAATAATATTGTCTTACATATGCACCCGGCATTCCGGGGATTTAACAAATCGTTTGGCAAAAGCAAGCCTACAAACAGGTACACTTAAGCGCCGGCTGGATCAGGACCAGCCGGAGGAGCGGTTGCAGAGCCGGCCGCCGGGTCCGCCTCAGGCGTGTCCTCCGCCTCATCGTCTTTCGCCTCCTCCTCATCGTCAGACGGCGGGTTCGGATCCTCGATGAAGACGCCCTTGTCGACGAAGTCGGCAATGGCGCAGGCACGGGCAAGCCGGGCGGTCTTGGTTTCCGCCGGAAGGTTCTCCTCCATGTCGGCCCGCCGAAACTCCAGCTGATTAAGGCTGACTTCGTCATACCAAGAAAGCAAAAAGGAGAGAGCCATGTCAGCTCCGGCACGCGCAGCGGACTCCTTCCAGTCGAGGAAGCGGTCAGGCGCCGTCTCCAGCCAGTTGATCAGGTTGGAGAGGTCCAGCGGCAGCGTTTCCGTCGGCCACAGCAGCCGGATCAGCTCTTCCGCCGCCTTCCGGAGCTCCCAGCCAAGCTTCGTGATTGGCTCCACGCGGGTGGCCATGGCCGCCAGGTAGTCGTCCATGGAGAAGCAGTCCCCGCTCTGCTCACCAGTGGCCCGCCGGCGTGCATCTCGCGGCTCGCCAACTGCCTTCAGTGCTGCCTCCTGCGCCTCAGGGAAGGCCGCTGCAAAGAAAAAACATGTCAAAAAACCTCTCAAAGCAAGGGAAAAGACAGAAAAATACAAAATTTCGAAGTATCAAGAAAAGACTGGCGGCAGCCGGCAAGAACCGACTGCCCCCAGCCTGAAGATGGAGATTGTCGAAGTCTAAAAGACTGGCGGCAGCCGGCAAGAACCGACTGCCCCCAGCCTGAAGATGGAGATTGTCGAAGTCTCAGTAAAGAAAAGACTAGAGGCAGCCGGCAAGAACCGATCGCTCCCTAGCTCGAAGATGGAGATTGTCGAAGTCTAAAGATCGCGGCAGCCGGCAAGAACCGACCGCCCTCAGCCTAAAGATGGAGATTGTCGAAGTCTCAGTAAAGAAAAGACTGGCGGCAGCCGGCAAGAACCGACTGCCCCCAGCCTGAAGATGGAGATTGTCGAAGTCTAAAATAGAAGACTGGCGGCAGCCGGCAAGAACCGACTGCCCCCAGCCTGAAGATGGAGATATCGGAAAACAATGGTTTCAGCTGCCGCCTGCCAACCTAAGCCGGCAGCCGACAGCCGAAAGCCGGCAAAGGGAAAGGAAGAGAAAAGTAAGAGACTCACCCGCCAAGCCACGGTCGAGCCCGCTAATCTCCTCCACCCACTGCTTGGCGGTGGCCGACAGCTCCTCAGACTTGGAGGTCACCTCTTTTCGAAGCTCCAGGCGCTGCCGGTCCACCTCCTCCAGTCGCTTGCTGAGGGCCTCCACCTCCTCTCGCCCGACTCGCTTCGCAGCCTCGAGCTCGGTGACGTGGTTGGCCTCAAGCCGGCGCAGCCGCGCCAGCTCCCCACTCGACTCCTACTCCTTGGCCGCCTCCCTGGCTTCGGCGCATTGCTCGCGGGCGACTCGGAGATCCTCCTCCAGCTGAGGGACCAGGGCGGCGACGGCTGCAAACGGAAATCGTCAACCGGATAAACCAAAAAGCAAAAAACAATAAGTCAAAAGAAGAGACCATACTTTTAGCGGCCTCCAGCTCGCGGGTCACGCTGGCCAGCTCGTTCTTGGCCTTGTGGTAGCTGATCACGACGCGGTTGTACAGGGCAGTCCGCCTGTCCGCCACCGTCTGAAGAAAAAAAGAAGATGAGTATTCAAGCGAAACCCGGACCGGCTCCAAGCAGCCGGCCCATGCCTCGGAGGGCTACCAGGATAACAATAAAATTATGAAAAATAATAGAAAGATAAGACACCTACCTTGTCAGCCTCCTCCAGCCGTGCCAGGTGGGCGTCGGTCTCGGCGGCTCTAGTTTTAAGATGAGCGCGGAAGCCGGAGAAGAACATCTTCATGGGCGCCACGCCCGGACGCCCATCCCGGCTGGACACCTCGCAGGCATTCGCCTGATGCCATGCCTTCTCCATAGTACCAGCCGAGCCAAGGCTGGAGTCAGAGGCGGACGCCACGTGCACCAGCCGGGCGCCCTTGGCCACATGAAGACCTTGGGACGACTCCGGCGGGCCCTCCGTCCTCACCAACGCCCGAGCGTCGGCGTCGCGCGAGCGCGCCGGCTCATCCCTGGCCGGCTCCTTTCCAGCCGGCTCCTTCCTGGCCGGCTCCCTCCTCGTCGGCTCCGAAGCTGGAGGCGGCGCGGTGAAGCAGGTGGCCCGGTCGGGACCGCAGACCCTTGCGCCTGCAGCGCCACGTCTGAGCTTGCATCCAGCACAACGACGTGGGCGCAGTTCCGCCGGCTCCAGTCGCAGGCGGCGCGGCCCCGCCAGAGGCACCCTTGCCGGCTCCGGCCGCGGGCTCCAGAAGCCGAGTGCGGCGCGGAAAAAGGTCGTCGAGAGTTGGTGGGCCGGAGCGGCGAGCCAGTTCACCTTGAGCGCCGACGTCGGGCGCTGTAGAAGAAGGTGCAGCTGAAGAAGACGCCCCCGTGGAAGGCGGCGTGGTCACAGGCGGCACGATGAGGGGCGGCGTAAGCGCACGCGATGAAGGCTGCGGCGTCGGCTCCCTCCTTTGCCGATGAGCAGGCGGCACGATGAGGGGAGTCGGCCCAGAGCCGCCGCCCTTGGCGAACTTTATAGCAGCCCTAGTCGGCCAAACAAGAGAAGATAAGCACAGAGAAAAGGAAAGAAAAGGAATCAAACAACGAAGAAAAGGAACTCACCCGGCCGCCTCTGGAACCTTCTTGGGCGCCAGCCGGCGCTGCTTCTTGGCCTTCGCCTCCAGCGCGGCCGTGGACCCACCGCTGGCCCGCTTCTTCCCCTTGGGCGCAGACGAGGAAGTCGCTGGGGTGGAAGGCGGCCTCGCGGTCAGGGGCACTGCTCGAATCGGCGAGGCGGCGGACGACGCCGGCTCACCCTCCTGCTGCTGCTTTGGAGAAGGCGGCGGGTTATGCTCTCCTTGGCCGCCTTGGTCGGCCGCCTCCGGCATGTCATCGTCGCCGGCTTGGTCAGCCGGATCGACGTGGTCGGCCGTCCAGACCTTGTGCGCCAGGTCGCCATCTTCAAACCCCTGGCGGTCGAAGAGCTGCAGATGAACAAAGAAAAAGCATGTAAGGATCAAGTCGGCCACAAGCCGGAACTCGGCCAATATGTAAAAACTCACCAACTCCGGCAGGTCCGCCTAGCTGTGGGGTGCCCTCCCCCAGTCCCAGTTCCCGTCTTCGGGCATCTTCGCCGACGAGATGAAGTTCACCCGCCGAGCGACCTGGGCCTTGTTGATCTCCACCATGGACTTCCGGGTCGGATCGAACCAGCCGGACATATGCCCAATCTTGTGGACACGTGCCTGCAGCGGTAGCACCCGGCGGGCGGTGTAGGTGCAGAGGAGGTCCTCGGCGCACAGCCGGCCGTCCGTGACATAGCCCAGCAGAAAGTCCCAGAGGAGGTTTACCTCAGCATCCGGGTCCAACGACTTGGCGTTGTGGCCCCAGTTGATCCGGCCGACGGGCGGTGCCGGGTTGTACTCCGGCAGGTTGAGCCGGTCGAACGCCGGGTTTTCGTTCCGCACGTAGAAGAACGACATCTGCCACTTCTTCACCGAGTCCACCGTTGGGATCTTCGGGAAGGGCGTGCCCGTGCAGGAGTAGATGGAGGCGGCGCCGCAGGCCCGCAGCTGGTCGTCGGTGGTCTGCGCCTTGAGAAAGAACAACCGGCTCCAGAAATCGATATCCGGCCACAAGCCGGCGTAGCCCTCCATGAAGGCCACGTAGCAGCTCAGCAGCACGCATGCGTTGGCCGGGAGATGGTGCGGCTGCAGGCCGAAGAAGTTGAGGAAGCGCCGGAAGAAGGGCGAAGCCGGCAGGCCCAGCCCCCGGTCGAAATGCGCCCCGAAGACGACGCGCTCGCCGGGGTGCGGGGTCGGCTCAATCTCCTCGCCGGGCGCCCTCTAGGACACCCCCGCCGGGATCCGGCGAAGGCGCACGAGGCGCGCGATGTCGTCGTCCCTCATGTACGAGCCCTCCCAAGATCCGCTCGGAGGAGCCATCGCCGTGGATGAGAAAGAAGAGGAAGACCACGAGAGAGCGAACGGGGAAGAAGATCCACGAGACGGCGGCGACTTCGGCGGCGGAGCACGTACCGTCGAAACACGGGGCCCCGTGGCGTCGGCTTGGCGCGCGGACGGCTGCGGAATGACGAAGGAGTGCGGCCGCGCTTGGTCGCCGGAATTCGCCAGGAGGTCGCCGGAGAAGAGGTGGTGGCGTGAGGAAGCTTCCGCGAGCGAGGGAGAGAGAGCTTGGGCGCGGAGACGAAGTGAGCAAGAAGACCGCTTCGATACCGCCCCGGCGCATTTATAGCCGCCTGCCGCGCCCGATGCGCCGCCACGTGGCAATCGTGGGCCACGATCAGGATTAACTGCACCATAATCACCCCCACTACCGCTACGGTTACTGGAAACAGCCACACCACGTCGCCCACGACCGCAAAGAATCCGGCGGGGACAGCGATGTGACCAGACGAAACGGCCACCGCAGTGAAGTCAGAGACCATCAAGTCGGGCGCAGGGCCCGAGGCGGTGGAAACTCCGGCGCGCCCAAGCCGCAGCCGGACGTTTTCTTCCAACCCGTCCTAAAAACTTTTAAGTAAGGCGCAACAGCCTCCAGCACTTTGGAATATCAAAATCGGCATAATGAAGCGGCGTCCGGCTTGAGAGCAGCCGGACGAAGCAAGCCGGAAGAGGGCGCAGCCGGCTGAACAGAAATTCTCAGCCGGCCCCTTGGGAGCTTCTCAAAGAACAATCCACGAGATCAGAGACTAAGGGTCTAGGAAACCCGCCCAGGTCCTTCTCAACAGGACCTTGCCAGCTTCGGGGGCTAATGTCGGGGGGAAGACCCCGGGTAGGGCAAAGGACTGAGAACAACCGGCTCAAGGCCTGTCGGCCCGCGGCAAAGGCCGGCTGAGGAGCAGCTGGCTGGAGCCGTGGCCGGCTTCCTTGGGAGCCGGCTGGTTCAAAGTCCACGCTGGCCTGGCCGTAGCCGACTACGCTGTGGCTGGGCCGGCTTCACTTTGTCATATCCGGCATGGTTTGTTTCTCCCTGACATGGTCCGGGTTGGTAAGGCTTGCAGGAGAAGGAACTGGAAAGGTAGTCCGGCTCCTAAAGTCCACGATGATCTCACTCTCCGTAAAGGGCGGGGCACTGTAGAGCAACAGTGCCTCCGCCGGACACGGCATCATGGCGTCGTACGGCTACAGGACATGGTGGCGACAGAGACACTTCCTCTCCATACCGCTGACTCCGGCAGACGGATGGGACGGGCCACGAGGCCTCAACAGCTCCTGACGTCAACGCCTCGGGAAGGAGCGGAAGCCGAAGCCGGCCAGTCGGCCAGTAGGTCATAGGGACTTCTATGTAAAGTACCAGCATCTATATAAGCTGCACTACCCCTCTCGTGCGGGGGACGATCAGTCACTTCTTACTCATTCTAGTCTTAGTGCTACTCAGGGAGAGAGACCTTCGTCTACCTTAGCCTCCCCGAGCAGCCGGATACAGCTCAAGGAGCGCCTTTGTACTGTGATACCATCATATACACTCATAGCAGGAGTAGAGGTGTTACCTCCACAGGAGGGCCTCGAACCTGGGTACGTCGTTGTGTCGCTCGTGCCCATACCCGCATCCGGATACCGCCGTGAGACCACTAGGAACCACTTCGATTAGCCACCCTATGGAATATGCCGTGACGATACCACGACAGCTGGTCCCGAAGAAAAACACGAAAGTCCTTCGCATGTGCGTCGACTTCACGTGTCTCAATAAACACTGTCCAAAGGATCACTTTCCCCTCCCAAGGACCGATCAAATTATCGACTCCACGGCAGGATGTGAACGTCTTTCCTTCCTAGATGCATATTCTGGTTATAACCATATCAGGCTAAAAGAAGATGACGAGGTCAAAACAGCGTTCATAACACCTTATGGCGTGTTCTGCTACAGAACAATGCCTTTTGGTCTGAAAAACACGGGAGCAACATATCAGCGGATGATGCAGAAGTGTCTTGCAACATAGATTGGCAAAAACGTACAAGTGTATATTGACGATGTCGTCATAACAACAAAGAAGGGGTCAACATTGATCGAGGATTTAAAGGAAACTTTCGACAACCTTGACAAGTTCCGTCTCAAGCTGAACCCGACAAAGTGCTGTTTTGGAGTTCCTGCGGAAGAACTTCTCGGGTTCCTAGTTTCAGCAAGAGGAATCGAAGCTAATCCAGAGAAAATTCAAGCTATCGTAACAATGAGGAAGCCAACAAAGTTGAAAAAAATACAATAGTTGACTGGGCGAGTCGCAGCTTTGAGCAGATTTGTCGCCAGGCTAGGAGAAAAGGCGTTGCCGTTCTACGCCTTGATCAAGCAAGGAGAGAAGTTTCAATGGAACGAAGAAGCAGACAAAGCCTTCGGGGATCTCAAGCGCACAATCTCGGCACCACCAATCTTGGTGGCGCCCAAGGAGAAGGAACCTCTCATGTTATATATTGCAGCCACGCCTCAGGTGGTTAGCACAGTGCTTGTGGTTGAAAGGGAAGAAGAAGGAAAACTCCATGGAGTGCAGCGACCAGTATATTTCGTCAGCGAAGTTTTATCACCTTCCAAACAGCGGTACCCGCAGTACCAAAAGCTAGCATATGGAGTATTTACAACAGCAAGGAAACTGCGACATTATTTTTCGGCGCATCCGATATAGTGGTCAATGAGGCACCTTTATCCAATATATTAAACAATCCAGAGGCTACGGGTCGTGTCTCCCTTTGGGGAATAGAGCTTTCCCCTAGGGACATCACATACAAAAAAAGAAAAGCAATAAAGTCGCAGATCTTACTAGACTTCATCGCAGAGTGGATGGACCTACAAAATACGGGACCTCCGGATTTATCGAGAACCTGGACTATGAACTTCGACGGGTCCAAGAGATTAGAGGGAGCTGGAGCAGGCGTGATACTAATATCATCTCAAGGCGATAAATTGAAGTATGTCTTACGGATGACGTTTCCAAACGCGTCAAACAATGAGGCAGAATACGAAGCTCTTATACATGGGATGAAGATGGCGAAGGCCTGTGGCGCAACTCGATTAAAAATCTTCGGTGACTCACAACTGGTGGCTCAACAAGTCATGAATCAATGCGACGCAGTCAATGACAGTATGATAGCATACAAAGAAGTGTATAACGAGCTTGAGAAGGTGTTTGACGGGTGCGAGGTAAATCACATCAGCAGGCTAAGCAATGATGAAGCCGATGTTCTTGCAAACATTGGGTCGCAATGTCTCGCCATACCACCTGGTGTGTTCTGGGAAGAGATAGCGGAAAGATCAACCAAGGCGAAGAAACAGCAGAAGAAGGAAAAGGAGGAGAAATCCTCGGGGGCTCAAGAAGCACCACCGGGAGAAGAGGATGAACCTAAGGTAATAATGAAGGTACAGATTCCATGGATGCAGGCGTACATAGCATATCTTTCGAGAAATGAATTACCTGACGATCCAGTTGAAGCAAGGCGAGTTATTAGGCGATCTAAAGCCTTTACTGTGGTCAAAGGATAGCTGTATAAACGAAGTATCTCAGGAGTGCTACAATGATGTGTCACACCCGAGGAAGGAAGGCTGATCCTGAAGGATGTACATGAAGGGGTATGCGGACACCACGCAAGTAGTCGAGCTATAGCGGCCAAGGTTTTCATAGCAGGGTTCTATTGGTTAACAGCAATTGAGGACGCAAAGGACATAGTATGCACTTATGACGCGTGCCAAAGGTTTGCCGCAAAACCTCACTCTCCGGCAGCAGAGTTGATGCCAATACCATTATCATGGCCCTTTGCCCAATGGGGTCTCGATATGGTGGGAAAATTACACAAAGCCTGGACAGGAGGATACGAGTAGATGCTCGTCGCTGTCGATAAGTTCACAAAGTGGATAGAAGCAAAGCCGATAAATTAACAAGATGGAGCGTCTGCAATCAAGTTCGTGAAAAGTATCATTTTTCGGTTTGGAGTACCTCACAGCATCGTCACGAACAATGGTAGTAATTTCACATCCAATGAATTCAAGGCATATTGTGCAGAGGTAGGCATCAAACTACACTTTGCATCAGTTGCGCACCCGCAGACCAATGGTCAAGTCGAGAAAGCCAACGACACCATATGTAATGGTATCAAGAAACGCCTGCTAGCACCATTGGAAAAAGCTCTACACACCTGGCCAGAGGAGTTGCCCAGTGTGTTATGGAGTATTCGAACAACACCAAATACATTGACACAGGAAACTCTGTTCTTTCTGGTCCATGGAGCTGAGGCAGTGCTGCCGATAGAAATAGAACACAACTCTCCGAGAGTAACGGAGTATGATGAAGAAGCTTCAAGAAAAGCATTGGAGGACGATGTCGATGCACTCGATGAAGCTCGAGACGAAGTATTATCACGAGTCACCAAGTACCAGCAAGACATGACAAATTACCACAGTCGACGTTTGCGACCAAGATCCTTCCAGGTAGGCGACTTAGTTCTTCGGCTCACACAAAAAAGCCATGAAAAACTCGAGTCGCCGTGGCTTGGCCCTTACATAGTCACAGAAGTAATCGAAGGAGGATCATACAGAATCAAGGACAAGAAGACAGGACTCGCCGAACCAAATCCTTGGAACGTGGCGCAACTCAGGCGTTTTTACACCTAGAGTCGAAATATAGTCTTCCTTGTAAACATACAATGTACTGAAAAGCCCGCGAGTTTTCAGACGCACTCTTTTCCTTTCAGGGCACCGAGTGGGGCTGAAAGGTTTTTAATGAGGCGGGCTCGCGGTGCTACAATATAATAAAGATATTGGTGATATACATCTTTTACGTCGACAAGCTCGGGGGCTCACAACCCACAGTAACAATATATATAATATTCTGTGAAATAAAGTTATTCGCCTTGGCATAAAAATAGTTCGCAAATCAAAAAAGACATAAGCACTAGCCAACAATAGGCTCGGGGGCTTGGTGAAAAGGAAAAAAGAAAAACGTATCAAGCTGCTCTACAATATAGATTGTGTTTACAACATACAAAACTTGACTATCAAGACAAATTCGACAAGGAAAAGAAAACTTTCAGTCGCCACCTAGTATATCATCTATATTTACCCGTTCATTGTTTGCAGCACCAGTTCTATGTTCAGCATAGCTACCTCTCACGAAGAACTCAGCGTCTAGCTGAAGCAGTTCATCCATCATCTCTTCTTCTACGGGGGTCACAGCATCATTGATTTTGTCGATGTTCCTCTTCCTCTTCGTCAGCTTGGCCTGGCACTTGGCGACAATTCGAGTCATGTCTAACTTCGGGTAGCAGATTTGTATCATAATCATAGCAAATCTCGCTCCGGCAGACAGTTGGGCCCGCACAAATTCATGGATTCGAGGGGCATCCCGAAACTTGTCCATCAGAGCAGGAAGGGTTTCTGGCGTTTTGTTGTGCGGAAACATGGTGTTATAAACTAAGGACAATGTCCTTGTGCAGAAGTCGAGAAAATCGCGGACCTGACCCGCGCGATCTTGAAATCTGACGATTTGGTGGGTACGTTCAGGCGTAACCCAAAAATTAGAACCATGCTCCAGTGCAAGCTTGAGAAGCACATTGGACCGAGCTTCAACACGGTGATCTTCGGCAGCAGTATCCAAAAAAGAACCTGTTTCAGCGGAAGCATCAGCGAGGAAGAAAAAACAGTAAGAATAAAATCAAGTACGACCAAGTGTACGAAGTATACCCGTCATATCCAAGCCGGAGTCATTCATCAGTTGAAGCACATAATTTTCTCGTGAAGTAGCTTCGGCAGCCTCAGTAACCGCGGTTTCCTTCAACGCTAGGGCCTCCTGAGCTTGTTGAAGAGCAAGTTTTTCCCTTTCAGAAGATTTTCGAGACTGTTCCATTATCACGAGAGCTTGTTTCTTCATCGATTGAATTTGTTGTCGAAGATCGTTCAAATCTTCATTCTGTGCAGCATTCGAAGAACCTTCCATAAACTCGACAACGGGGGCCTTTTTCGAATAAGACGCAGCTGGTAATGCATCCGAAGAGCGAGGCACCACGGTATAGTTGTCAAAAATCAACTGGAGGAAAACATTTCGATATCAATAATTCGGCAAGATAGCTTTTCATTGATTCAGTCAAATATTTACATGGGCATTACAAAAGAGGGTTCCTAATGAACCAATGGGGCAGCTGTCGACAAAGCCACTTCGGTGACGTCGAATAAAGCAAAAGAACAAAATAAAAGACAAGAACAGGACGGTCTACTTGACCTCTGGCTTTGTCGAGCTAGGGGAAGTAGTTGGTTTGCATCCAAGGAAGGAGAGGATATTCTTTGAGCTTGCCTTGGCAGCTCTAATCATAGATTGCCACTTTTTCGTCTCCATCTTCCCCACGTCACCAACCTTCATCCAATCGACAACTTGTTGGCTTTCGGCAACCAGAGCAATGGTGCCTTCAACACCAATCTTCAAGCCCTCTTGCCGAAGACCTAGCCCAAGATTTTCTGCAGGGATGAAGTGCTGGGCCAGTACAGCAAAAGAGTTGGGTTCCTTTTTCTTCGCAGAGAAGTAGGGAAACAGCCGTAACAGTCCCGCCCTAGCGTCAGCAATGCCCTGGCGTGCCTCGTCTCCATGAATTTCAAGGAGGGAGAGCGCGTCGAGAAGGCGATCACCTTCAGGATTCTCCAGATCATAATCTTGGTGCGTCTTTCCTGATGAGGCAAAGTTTAGCTTGTCAACAAATGCGCAAAGAAAAGCACGATTTCCCGAAAAAATCAAAGTGGTTAGAGCACTTACTAACAAAGCGTCGGCTCTGTGACTCCAAGCGAGTGATAATTTCTTTTTCGCGAGCAGACTACTGAGCTATGTTCTCACTCAAGGCATTTTCCGCGTCTTGAAGTCTCTTTCGAAGACCCTCGACAGCGGCAGCATCTGATTCAGCCTTTTCGCGAGCTTTTTCACTTCGTTCAAGATTGTGGGCAAGGTCATCAGCACGCTTGTTTGCCTCAGAAAGGGATTCTACCAAAATAAAGGGCGACACAAGTTACAGCAAAATAGAAGAGGCAAATTTATTCGATGAAATGCGGCAAGTGAAGAATACCTTTTAGCTCATTGGCAAGATCACGGTACCCGATAAATTGGGTACCAAGACGAACAAATTCCTTCATTGAAGGCTGAAAAGTAACACGGAATAAAAAAAAAGGTGGAAGAATTTCGACAACAAAAGAGTTGGAAACATTCGACAGCAAAAGAAAACAAGAAAGGCACTTACATCATCCATAAGAGGGGTCGCCGAGCTGTCGGTCAAGAGACTTAGCTCTTTTCTTTGACCAGTCCTTGCTCGTTTTGGCGACGGAGCACGGGGGCTCACAACAGGACTGGGATGTCCTATATCCTGTTGTGGAGGTGAGGTTTCGTCTGCTGCGGGACGAGTCTCGGAGAGAACTAAAGTACGAGACGTGCTCGTTCGAACAGTCACGTCAATAGGAGGATTTTCCTCCTCGTCACCACTATACATCAGGAAAAATATAAGAAACAAAGACAAGAAAAATTATCGGATGCAAAGGAAAAAGTAGACGGAAACTTACGAGCTGACAAGGGCATCATCGTAAGGGTTGAAGGGTCTGTCCTCCTCTTCGGGTAAAGTTTCCTCGAGAAGGGACTTATTTTTGGAGGTACCAGAATCTGCGGCGTCATCTCTCTTCCGCTTGTTCGTTGGAGAAACAGCATAGGGGAGGGAACGCGTGGACTCGGAAACTTCAGAATCAACTTCTCTTTCAGAGGAAGCCGCGGATTTGTGAGAACCCGCGATTTCACTCTCAGGGCGAGAAGTGCCCTGGTGTTCGTCGGTGACGACGGTCCGTTCTTCGACTTCTCCGCCTTCAGGAAGAGGAGGAAGAGAAGCTAGGACTTGATGTTTCTACAAGGGCAAGATATGTCGACAATAGGATTATACAAAGGATGCCATCAAAAATAGCAGTCGACAAATACTAAAAACTCGGAAGGATAAAAAATTTACCTTGGGGAGGGCGTTGGCGCCGCTATACGGCTCCACGCGACAGGTGGATGGAACGGCGTCCTTTTTGCTAAGCGAGAAGATTCTTCGGACAAGCTTCTCCAAGTCTTTCACTTCGAGATCTTTGGAGAGCCGGTCGACATCTTCCTCGCCAGCATACATCCAAAGGGGGTTCTTGCGAGCCTGCAGAGGCTGGACCCTAATCCTAAGGAAATATGCTGTAATTTGGATACCCGATAGTTCCTTGCCGCAGGTATTTTGAAGCTCGTGGATACGGGACATCAGTGCCTCTGTCGCTGTTTTTTCTTCTTCGGTGGCTTCCGCGTCCCAGGATCGGCGGCGAAGAATTTCGGCACCTTCATCGAAAGGAGCAATGTTATACTCCACCGAGTCGTCGCATTCTTCGCGGACATACAACCATCTTCTGCGCCACCCTTGGACGGAGTCGGGGAATTTGACGTCAAAGTACTCGACATCAGGGTGAACACAAATAACAACACCGCCTATGGTGTAGGCGATGTTGTGGGAGCCATTGCGGCGGAGACAGAAGATGCGCTTCCACAGAGCCCAATTAGGACGGACTCCGAGGAAGCATTCGCAGAGAGTAATGAAAATAGAGACATGGAGGATGGAATTGGGAGTCAGCTGATGAAGCTGCAACCAGTACACAAAGAGCAGACCGCGGAGGAAATCATGAATGGGGGCAGAGAGGCCGCGGATAAGATGGTCAACGAAACTAACCCGATAATGGATAGGAGGCGACGGATAACTTTCTTCGCTGGGGAAGCGCAGCGCCTCTTTCTTCTTCATCAACCCAAGCTTCTTCATCAGGTTGATGTCCTCATTGGAAATCTTGGATCTTTCCCACTCCGTCTTTCCAAGATCTGGTGCCGCCATCTTTGATTCAGGAGTGCTGTGCCTGGTGAGTCGTGCGCGTGGTGGCATCAACAATGGCGTAGGCGTGAGTGAGAGTGTGGTTGAGCTCAAGAAGTGTTGGGCGCATGGGGGATTTGTGGAGAGAGAACAGAGGTGCGGCGCGGTGAAGCGGCGACCAGAGGAGGAATACGACCTTTTATAGGAAGCGTGCGGGTCGATGCACCGTTGGATGGAGCAGTTATGAACTTGATGGATTACACGTGGCCTAAAGGGTAAAATTGTATTTTCGCGAGGATGGAACTGGACAGGCGCTACAACGCGCGTGCCAGAAAAAGTGGAGGACGTGTGCCACCACTTGCACAACGTGTCAAACTGCCGCGGATTTTGGGTCCACCAGTCAGGGACAAGATAGAGTTCGTGTTTTTAAGATGAAGAGGTCGTGGCTAACGTCAGCATTGATGTCACTTTGGCAGAGGAAATTTTCGACAGCGACGATACGAAGACCGGTCAAAGAATACAAGTGCTGATAATTTCGAGAGCCTTTGGTCAAATACAAGTTTTTGATCAAATGCTCGGGGGCTACTCTTGAAAAAAAGAAATTTCGGGTATGACAAAATAGAAATGGCGAGAGCCTATGATCAAAACCAAGCATTTGTTCATAGCCTCGGGGGCTACTCCCATCGGGAGCACTGGTCGCGCACCCGATAGAAATAAAAGCTCAAGAAAGGATGACAATATAGCGACATAAGGCGTTAAAGTGTTGAGCCTACAACCAACTACAAGTCCTTGGTTGTAGCCTCGGGGGCTACTCCCATCGGGAACGCTGTTCGCGTACCTGATGAAATTATAAAGAGTGTAGTGAGCATATTTCGAATTATACAAATAACTCTACATATACTCCCATCGGGAAGGCAAGATAAGTCATCTGTTGACTCAATAAAATGTGCTATTCCAGCAGCCGAAAGAGCACTCGACAATACATTCTCAGAGCGCCTAAGTCGCGAATAATCTCTGAATGCCGCAAAACTTTGCGAAGGTAAGACCCCAGATCCGTTCTGAGCGGCGTGGCACCGTCTCTGACGTTGGTTTGCTACTTTTTTATGTATCAAAAGATACGAAGAAAAATCCTAACGGACGCGTTAGGTACCCGATAAAACATGACTGGGACTCGACAAATGGTAAGACCTTAAGCGGCACCTGTCGAGTTAACACCAGTATCCCGAGATCATGTCCAGGGACGTGATCTTGAAGTAGGTTTTTGCGGATTGCCACTAGAGCAGTTAACTAGTACCTGATCCATCAGATGAACTAGCCCCAGTTACCATTATACATGTACAATATATAATTGTGTATCTAAAGATATGTGATGGCTTGACAGAGTTATTGGATGATTATAAAATTGGAGATTTTCCCTGATTCTTCGATTCAAGCAAAATCTCGGGGGCTACTGACATACGCATCCCCAATGGGCCTGCCAAAGATGGTACCCGGGGTTTACTGGAGGCCCACGAGTCGAAGAATATGAAGTTCGGAAGCCCAGTTAGTGTTAAGGAAAGTTAGAGTTGTATTAGGAAATATAGACTTGTAACTTTGCGGGTTGAACTCAGAGAGTCTCCCGGAATCTGTATTCTTGTGTAACACGATATCCTCGGGTCTGCCTCCTATATAAGGGGGAGTCGAGGGACAAAGAGGGGATCGAATCCATTGTCAACAGAACCCTAGTTTCTTAATCGTCGAGTACTTTTCGGCTGAAACCTTCGAGATCTACTTGCCCTCTACTTCCAACTAAACCTTAGTCTACAATACGTAGGCACTGACAAGTTAATCCCTTGTCAGTAGTAGTGAAGTAACAACAGTAGTGAAATAAAAACGGTAGTAACGATGATTGTAGTAAACAGCAGGATTAAAATATTGTAGGCACAGTGATGGATGAACGGGCGCTGCATAAATAAGATAGTTCATATAATAAGCAAGACGTGGGCATTGCAAGTAATAATGATAAAAGCATCCGAGTATAAAATAACCATGGGCGTGTGTTCCTATTTAGCCGTGTGTGCTCGCAAGGAGAAACTTGAACGACATCTTTTGTCCTACCAGCCCGTTTGCAGCGGAGCCTCAAGAGAATCTACTGGTAATTAAGGTACTCCTTTTAATATAGTACTGGAGCAAAGCATTAACACTCTGTGAACACACGTGATCCTCACATCATAGCCATCCCCTCCGGTTGTCCCAATTATTTTCACTTTGGGGCCTCGGGTTCCGGACAACGATATGTGTATACAACTTGTAGGTATGATAAAAAACAATAATTATCCTCATGAATCAACAACATGTTCAGATCTGAGAGCATGGCAGTCGAGCCCAAATTGACAAGCATTAAACATAATAAGTTGCAACAATGTCAAAAATACTAACAGGGGATACTAGGCCCTATGCCCATAACAATCTTATAGCTATTACATGAACAATCTCATGCAATCCCTACCATCCCCTACAGCCTAGATCGGGGAATGACTCACACATGGATGGGGGAATCATGGTTGGTTGATCGAGAGGCGTCGGTGATGGCGATGGCGATGATCTCCTCTAATTTCCCATCCCAGCAGGGTGCCATAACGGAGTTTCTGGTTCTCGAATTGGGGTTTCTGGTAGCGGCGGAGCAGCGGAACTCTTTCTGGAAAAACGTTGAACCCCCTCTATTTTTAGGGTTAGAGGCTTACTATAGTCGGGAGGAGAGGTCGAGGGGGTGGCCGAGGCGGCCAGACCACCCCTAGGCGCGGCCAAGCCTAGCCCGCGCCTAGGGCAGGTGTAGGCCCCTCGTGGCCCTCCTCCGTCTCGTCTTCTGGCTCCGTGAATCTTCAGGTGAAATATGGATTTTGCGATATTTTCCGGGAATTTTCCTGAAAGTTGGAGTTCTGCACACAAACGAGACACCAGAGCAATTCTGCTGAAAACATCGTTAGTCCGTGTTAGTGGCATTCAAAACACAAAAAATTAGAGGGCAAACAACAACAAAAGTGTTCGGGAAAGTAGATACGTTTTGGATGTATCAACTATGCTGAGTGGATTCGCAAGCCGCCCTTACAAGACTTGTGCGGAGATAACTCGCGAGTTCCTCGCAGCCTTCAGGTTTGCACACACGAAGGAAAAGGTAGGGAAGAAAGGTAAGGGTATCCCTGGCACATTTGATGTTACATTCGTAATGAAGCAACAAAGGTTTCTCATGTCCTTAGAGGAATTTTGCAAAGCTATTGATGTCCCAAATGTTGGGAGTTGGGAAGAAATCTCCAGTGACTCTGATGCACTCCTCCGGGAATTCTTGAGGAGCTTAAGTGTAGATGTGCCTTTGGATCCGTAGGGGTAAACTTAATCATATTCAACATCCTAGACTCAGGTAGTTTGCTTTGTTCTTAGTTAGAGGATTCCTAGCTAGGAAAATACAACTGCTTGCACTGGTCCTGTAATTTATTTGTTGAGATGTGCAAAGGATGGGACATATCCTGATTATAACGTGGGTGTAATTCTTGCTAGGACATTGTCATATGTTGTATCCCATAATGAATCTAAACCTCTTTATGCTGGAGCTATTGCCACCATGGTCTATGAGCACATTAAAAAGGAAAGAAAATTTAGAAACATAGAAACTGACGCCCTAGTGTCAAATTTGTTGGATTTTGATATGTTCCTTAATATGTACATTATAAGAATGTGGACGCTGATTTTTTGATGTATATGTACATGGTTAGACGTGGTACTTTCACCTGCACTATGCTCCCCCCCTTGAATATTTTGAAGCTCTAGCGAACAATGCATGAGAAGAAACTCCGGACCATGATGTATGGGAGGAGGAGGTTCCTGAACCTCCCCACCAGGAGGTGTTGGAGGAAGTACCTGCACCACCTCAGGATGCATGGTATGAGCGTGCAATGCCTACACTGGACACATGGTATGCTCCTGCACCTCCAGCACCGGACACCCGGGGGAATGCACCTGCAACACCTGACTACCACCCTGGGGAAGGATCTTCCTCTTCCTAGTGGGGGAATGAGGGTGCTCCTTCAGAGTGGGCATAGTGGGGGCAGCAAGGACCCTTCCATGGTTATGGATCATACGGTTGGGGGCCGTGATTATCCTGGCTGCTAGCTTCACCCCAAGCTTGGGGGGTATGTGTTCTTGCCCTCTTTTCCATTGTATATTGTCATGCTAGCTTCATTTCAATTGAGTGCATTGTAGTTCTTATTAGTTTAGAATTTAAAAAATACCAAAAATATTTCTATTTTTTTTACATGTTGTTTCCTTTTAAGAAACACCCAAAAAACCAAAAATATTTTAGTTTTAGTAAAACAATGAAAAGAGAGTAACAAAATATGCATGATGCTGCCCACAGTTTTATTTTTAATTCTTAACCTGTAACTCCGATTGTCCATTTTTTGGCAAAAATTATAACTTTTCATCCCCCACACTCACAAAAAATGGCTAAAATTCCTGGGATGTTTAAGTAAAGCAAAACCTTGATGCATAGCCTTTGGAATTTGTTGGCAGATTTTGATTTTCATCACTAAAAGTGGCTAGTTCAACTTGTAAATGATCCGAAATTAATGCTATACTTATATATGGATCCTAGCTACAAGAGCTATTATATTGACATCATTTTATTAAGATTGTTGCTGTAAGAATAAGATGCTTTGAGTGAACCAAGATTAAATTTCTTAATCCTATATGTGAGCATATTGCGCAAGTTCAATTTGGGAGAGGAAGAATAATGTTGGCATGCACTCGTAGTACGGAGACACGTGATGGCGTGTATTTCACACGTTCGTTGGGCAACCCCAAGAGGAAGGTATGATGCGCACAGCAGCAAGTTTTCCCTCAGAAAGAAACCAAGGTTTATCGAACCAGGAGGAGCCAAGAAGCACGTTGAAGGTTGATGGCGGCGGGATGTAGTGCGGCGCAACACCGGAGATTCCGGCGCCAACGTGGAACCTGCACAACACAACCAAAGTACTTTGCCCCAACGAAACGAGTGAGGTTGTCAATCTCACCGGCTTGTCTGTAACAAAGGATTAACCGTATTGTGTGGAAGATGATTGTTTGCAGAGAAAATAGTAAAACAAGTATTGCAGCAGATTTGTATTTCAGTATTAAAGAATGGACCGGGGTCCACAGTTCACTAGAGGTGTCTCTCCCATAAGATAAAAGCATGTTGGGTGAACAAATTACAGTCGGGCAATTGACAAATAGAGAGGGCATAACAATGCACATACATGACATGATAAGTATAGTGAGATTTAATTGGGCATTACGACAAAGTACATAGACCGCCATCCAACTGCATCTATGCCTAAAAAGTCCACCTTCAGGTTATCATCCAAACCCCCTCCAGTATTAAGTTGCTAGCAACAGACAATTGCATTAAGTATGGTGCGTAATGTAATCAACAACTACATCCTCGGACATAGCGCCAATGTTTTATCCCTAGTGGCAACAGCACAACACAACCTTAGGGGTTTCTGCACTCCCCGGTGTCAATGCGGGCATGAACCCACTATCGAGCATAAGTACTCCCTCTTGGAGTTAAAAGTAAAAACTTGGCCGGAGCCTCTACTAGAAACGGAGAGCATGCAAGATCATAAACAACACATGTATAATAACTTGATAATTAACATGACATGGTATTCTCTATCCATCGGATCCCGACAAACACAACATATAGAATTACGGATAGATGATCTTGATCATGTTAGGCAGCTCACAAGATCCAACAATGAAGCACAATGAGGAGAAGACAACCATCTAGCTACTGCTATGGACCCATAGTCCAGGGGTGAACTACTCACTCATCACTCCGGAGGCGACCATGGCGGTGTAGGGTCCTCCGGGAGATGAATCCCCTCTCCGGCAGGGTGCCGGAGGAGATCTCCAGAATCCCCCGAGATGGGATCGGCGGCGACGGCGTCTCGGTAAGGTTTTCCGTATCGTGGGTTTTCGCGTCGGGGGTTGCGCGACGGCGGCTTTAAGTAGGCGGAAGGGCAGGTCAAGGGGCGTCACGAGGGGCCCACACTATAGGTCGGCGCGGCCGGGGCTTGGGCCGCGCCGCCCTATAGCCTGGCCACCTCGTGGCCCCACTTCGTGTGTTCTTCGGTCTTCCGGAAGCTCCGTGGAAAAATAGGGCCCCGGGTCTTCGTTTCGTCCAATTCCGAGAATATTTCGTTACTAGGATTTCGGAACCAAAAACAGCGAGAAAACGAGAACCGGCACTTCGGCATCTTGTTAATAGGTTAGTTCCGGAAAATGCACGAATATGACATAAAGTGTGCATAAAACATGTAGGTATCATCAATAATATGGCATAGAACATAAGAAATTATCGATACGTCGGAGACGTATCAAGCATCCCCAAGCTTAGTTCCGCTCGTCCCGAGCGGGTAAAACGATAACAAAGATAATTTCTGAAGTGATATGCCATCATAACCTTGATCATACTATTTGTAAACATATGTAGTGGATGCAGCGATCAAAACAATGGTGATGACATGAGTAAACAGGTGAATCATATAGCAAAGACTTTTCATGAATAGTACTTCAAGACAAGTATTAATAAGTCTTGCATAAGAGTTAACTCATAAAGCAATAAATCAAAGTAAAGGTATTGAAGCAACACAAAGGAAGATTAAGTTTCAGCGGTTGCTTTCAACTTGTAACATGTATATCTCATGGATAATAGTCAACATAGAGTAATATAACAAGTACAATATGCAAGTATGTAGGAATCAATGCACGGTTCACACAAGTGTTTGCTTCTTGAGGTGGAGAGAAATAGGTGAACTGACTCAACATAAAAGTAAAGAGAATGGTCCTTCAAAGAGGAAAGCATCGATTGCTATATTTGTGCTAGAGCTTTTATTTTGAAAACATGAAATAATTTTGTCAACGGTAGTAATAAAGCATATGAGTTATGAAAGTTATATCTTACAAGTTGCAAGTCTCATGCATAGTATACTAATAGTGCCCGCACCTTGTCCTAATTAACTTGGACTACCGGATCTTTGCAATGCACATGTTTTGACCAAGTGTCACAATGGGGTACCTCCATGTCGCCTGTACAAAGGTCTAAGGAGAAAGCTCGCATTTTGGATTTCTCGCTTTTGATTATTCTCAACTTAGACATCCATACCGGGACAACATGGACAACGAGATAATGGACTCCTCTTTAATGCATAAGCATGTGGTAACAATTATTATTCTCATATGAGATTGAGGATATATGTCCAAACTGAAACTTCCACCATGAATCATGGCTTTAGTTAGCGGCCCAAAGTTCTTCTCTAACAACATGCATGCTCCAACCATGAAGGTCGTAGATCTCTCTTGCTTCAGACAAGACGGACATGCATAGCAACTCACATGATATCCAACAAAGAATAGTTGATGGCGTCCCCGAAACATGGTTATCGCTCAACAAGCAACTTAATAAGAGATAAAGTGCATAAGTACATATTCAATACCACAATAGTTTTTAAGCTATTTGTCCCATGAGCTATATATTGCAAAGGTGAAGGTGAATGATGGAATTTTAAAGGTAGCACTCAAGCAATTTACTTTGGAATGGCGGATAAATACCATGTAGTAGGTAGGTATGGTGGACACAAATGGCATAGTGGTTGGCTCAAGGATTTTGGATGCATGAGAAGTATTCCCTCTCGATACAAGGTTTAGGCTAGCAAGGTTATTTGAAACAAACACAAGGATGAACGGTACAGCAAAACTCACATAAAAGACATATGGTAAACATTATAAGACTCTATACCGTCTTCCTTGTTGTTCAAAACTCAATACTAGATGTTATCTAGACTCTAGAGAAACCAAATATGCAAACCAAATTAGCAAGCTCTAAGTATTTCTTCATTAATGGGTGCAAAGTATATGATGCAAGAGCTTAAACATGAGCACAACAATTGCCAAGTATCAAATTATCCAAGACATTATAGCAATTTACTACATGTAGCATTTTCCAATTCCAACCATATAACAATTTAACGAAGATGAAACTTCGCCATGAATACTATGAGTAGAGCCTAAGGACATATTTGTCCATATGAAACAGAGGAGCGTGTCTCTCTCCCACAAAGTGAATGCTAGGATCCATTTTATTCAAACAAAACAAAAAACAAAAACAAACCGACGCTCCAAGCAAAGTACATAAGATGTGGCCGAATAAAAATATAGTTTCGGGGAGGAACCTGATAATGTTGTCGATGAAGAAGGGGATGCCTTGGGCATCCCCAAGCTTAGACGCTTGAGTCTTCTTAATATATGCAGGGGTGAACCACCGGGGCATCCCCAAGCTTAGAGCTTTCACTCTCCTTGATCATATTGCATCATACTCCTCTCTTGATCCTTGAAAACTTCCTCCACACCAAACTCGAAACAACTCATTAGAGGGTTAGTGCATAATAAAAATTCACATGTTCATAGGTGACACAATCATTCTTAACACTTCTGGACATTGCATAAAGCTACTGGACATTAATGGATCAAAGAAATTCATCCAACATAGCAAAAGAGGCAATGCGAAATAAAAGACAGAATCTGTCAAAACAGAACAGTCCGTAAAGATGGATTTTATTAGGCCACCAGACTTGCTCAAACGAAAATGCTCAAATTGAATGAAAGTTGCGTACATATCTGAGGATCATGCTCGTAAATTGGCGTAATTTTCTGAGCTACCTACAGGGAGATAGACCCAGATTCGTGACAGCAAAGAAATCTGGAACTGCGCAGTAATCCAAATCTAGTACTTACTTTTCTATCAAAGACTTCACTTGGCACAACAAAACATAAAACTAAGATAAGGAGAGGTTGCTACAGTAGTAAACAACTTCCAAGACACAAATATAAAACAAAAATACTGGAGTAAAAACATGGGTTGTCTCCCATAAGCGCTTTTCTTTAACGCCTTTCAGCTAGGCGCAGAAAGTGTATCTCAAGTAACATCGAAAGATGAAGTATCAACATCATAATTTGTTCTAATGATAGAATCATAAGGTACCTTCATTCTCTTTCTAGGGAAGTGTTCCATACCTTTCTTGAGAGGAAATTGATATTTAATATTACCTTCCTTCATATCAATAGTAGCACCAACGGTACGAAGAAAAGGTCTTCCCAATATAATGGGGCAAGATGCATTGCATTCAATATCCAAGACAACAAAATCAACGGGGACAAGGTTATTGTTAACCATAATATGAACATTATCAACTTTCCCCAAAGGTTTCTTTTTAGCATTATCAGCGAGATTAACACCCAAATAACAATTTTTCAATGGTGGCAAGTCAAGCATATCATAGACTTTTTTAGGCATAACAGAAATACTTGCACCAAGATCACATAAAGCATTACAATCAAAATCTTTGACTCTCATTTTAATGATGGGCTCCCAACCATCCTCTAGCTTTCTAGGAATAGAAGTTTCAAGTTTTAGTTTCTCTTCTCTAGCTTTTATGAGAGCATTTGTAATATGTTTTGTGAAAGCCAAATTTATAGCGCTTGCATTGGGACTCTTAGCAAGTTTTTGCAAGAACTTTATAACTTCAGAGATATGGCAATCATCAAAATCTAAATCATTACAATCTAAAGCAATGGGATTATCATCCCCAAGGTTGGAAAAAATTTCAGCAGTTTTATCACAAGCGGTTTCAGCGGTTTTAGCGGTTTCCAGGTAATTTTGCGCGCTTTGCACTAGGAGTAGAAGCATTGCCAACACCAATTATTTTATCATGGATAGTAGGAGGTGCAGCAACATATGAATCATTAACATTGCTAGTGGTGGTAATAGTCCAAACTTTAGCTACATTTTCCTTTTTAGCTAGTTTTTCATTTTCTTCTCTATCCCACCTAGCACGCAGTTCAGCCATTAATCTTATATTCTCATTAATTCTAACTTGGATGGCATTTGCTGTAGTAACAATTTTATTTTCAATATCCCTATTAGGCATAACTTTCGATTTCAAAAGATCAACATCAGAGGCAAGACTATTAACTCTAGAAACAAGAATATCAATTTTATTGAGCTTTTCCTCAACAGATTTGTTAAAGGCAGTTTGTGTACTAATAAATTCTTTAAGCATGGCTTCAAGTCCAGGGGGTGTATTCCTATTATTGTTGTAAGAATTCCCATAAGAATTAGCATAACCGTTACCATTATTATAAGGATATGGCCTATAGTTATTACTAGAATTGTTCCGATAAGCATTGTTGTTGAAATTATTATTTTTAATGAAGTTTACATCAACATGTTCTTCTTGGGCAACCAATGAAGCTAATGGAACATTATTAGGATCAACATTAGTCCTATCATTTGCAAGCATAGACATAATAGCATCAACCTTATCATTCAAGGAAGAGGATTCTTCAACAGAATTTACCTTCTTACCTTGTGGAGCTCTTTCTGTGTGCCATTCAGAGTAATTAACCATCATATTATCAAGGAGCTTTGTTGCTTCACCAAGAGTGATGGACATAAAGGTACCTCCAGCAGCTGAATCCAATAAATTCCGCGAAGAAAAATTTAGTCCTGCATAGAAGGTTTGGATGATCATCCAAGTAGTCGAGTCCATGGGTTGGGCAATTTTTAACCGAGAGATTTCATTCTTTCCCAAGCTTGAGCAACATGTTCACTATCCAATTGTTTAAAATTCATTATGCTACTCCTCAAAGATATAATTTTAGCGGGGGATAATATCTACCAATAAAAGCATCCTTGCATTTAGTCCATGAATCAATACTATTCTTAGGCAGAGATAGCAACCAATCTTTAGCTCTTCCTCTTAATGAGAAAGGGAACAATTTTAATTTTATAATGTCACCATCTACATCTTTATATTTTTGCATTTCACATAGTTCAACAAAATTATTGAGATGGGCAGCAGCATCGTCAGAACTAACACCAGAAAATTGCTCTCTCATGACAAGATTAAGTAAAGCGAGGTTTAATTTCAAAGAATTCTGCTGTAGTAGCAGGTGGAGCAATAGGTGTGCATAGGAAATCATTATTATTTGTGCTAGTGAAGTCACACAACTTAGTATTTTCAGGGTTGGCCATTTTAGCAATAGTAAATAAAGCAAACTAGATAAAGTAAATGCAAGTAAACTAATTTTTTTGTGTTTTTGATATATCAAACAAGATAGCAAATAAAGTAAAGCTAGCAACTTTTTTTTTTTGTGTTTTGATATAAGTGCAGCAAACAAAGTAGTAAATAAAGCAAGACAAAAACAAAGTAAAGAGATTGAGAAGTGGAGACTCCCCTTGCAGCGTGTCTTGATCTCCCGGCAACGGCGCCGGAAAAAGAGCTTGATGGCGTGTATTTCACACGTTCGTTGGGCAACCCCAAGAGGAAGGTATGATGCGCACAGCAGCAAGTTTTCCCTCGAAAGAAACCAAGGTTTATCGAACCGAGGAGGAGCCAAGAAGCACGTTGAAGGTTGATGGCGGCGGGATGTAGTGCGGCGCAACACCGGAGATTCCGGCGCCAACGTGGAACCTGCACAACACAACCAAAGTACTTTGCCCCAACGAAACGAGTGAGGTTGTCAATCTCACCGGCTTGCTTGTAACAAAGGATTAACCGTATTGTGTGGAAGATGATTGTTTGCGAGAGAAAATAGTAAAACAAGTATTGCAGCAGATTTGTATTTCGAGTATTAAAGAATGGACCGGGGTCCACGAGTTCACTAGAGGTGTCTCTCCCATAAGATAAAAGCATGTTGGGTGAACAAATTACAGTCGGGCAATTGACAAATAGAGAGGGCATAACAATGCACATACATGACATGATAAGTATAGTGAGATTTAATTGGGCATTACGACAAAGTACATAGACCGCCATCCAACCGCATCTATGCCTAAAAAGTCCACCTTCGGGTTATCATCCGAACCCCCTCCGGTATTAAGTTGCTAGCAACGAGACAATTGCATTAAGTATGGTGCGTAATGTAATCAACAACTACATCCTCGGACATAGCGCCAATGTTTTATCCCTAGTGGCAACGAGCACAACACAACCTTAGGGGTTTACGTGACTCCCCAGGTGTCAATGCGGGCATGAACCCACTATCGAGCATAAGTACTCCCTCTTGGAGTTAAAAGTAAAAACTTGGCCAGAGCCTCTACTAGAAACGGAGAGCATGCAAGATCATAAACAACACATGTATAATAACTTGATAATTAACATGACATGGTATTCTCTATCCATCGGATCCCGACAAACACAACATATAGAATTACGGATAGATGATCTTGATCATGTTAGGCAGCTCACAAGATCCAACAATGAAGCACAATGAGGAGAAGACAACCATCTAGCTACTTGCTATGGACCCATAGTCCAGGGGTGAACTACTCACTCATCACTCCGGAGGCGACCATGGCGGTGTAGGGTCCTCCGGGAGATGAATCCCCTCTCCGGCGGGGTGCCGGAGGAGATCTCCAGAATCCCCGAGATGGGATCGGCGGCGACGGAGTCTCGATAAGGTTTTCCGTATCGTGGTTTTTCGCCTCGGGGGTTTCGCGACGGAGGCTTTAAGTAGGCGGAAGGGCAGGTCAAGGGCGTCACGAGGGGCCCACACTATAGGTCGGCGCGGCCGGGGCTTGGGTCGCGCCGCCCATAGCCCGGCCACCTCGTGGCCCCACTTCGTGTGTTCTTCGGTCTTCTGGAAGCTCCGTGGAAAAATAGGGCCCTGGGTCTTCGTTTCGTCCAATTCCGAGAATATTTCGTTACTAGGATTTCTGAAACCAAAAACAGCAGAAAACAGGAACTGGCACTTCGGCATCTTGTTAATAGGTTAGTTCCAGAAAATGCACGAATATGACATAAAGTGTGCATAAAACATGTAGGTATCATCAATAATATGGCATAGAACATAAGAAATTATCGATACGTCGGAGACGTATCAACACGCTGTTGGGAAACCCAGAGAGGAAGGTGTGAAGAGCACAGCAGCAAGTTTTTCCTCAGTACGAAACAAAGGTTTAATCGACCAGTAGGAGAAAGGCGTGACTTCTGAAGGTGTTCCTGGTTGACTAATGGCAGGGCGCACTACCGGCGTCAACAACACCATGGAACCTGCACACAACATAATCCAAATACTTTGCCCCAACTTACAGTGAGGTTGTCAATCTCACAGGTTTACTGAACACAAAGGATTGGATGTATCGAATAGAAGGAGATGTTTGCATAAAGTATACAGAACAAGATTGCACTTGAATTTATCAGTAAAGGAAATAGGATCGGGGTCCACAGTGTACTAGAGGTGTCCCTCCATAAAGAAATAGCATGTTGGATAAACAAATTATAGCTGGGCAATTGACAGAATATCAATCGATACATGATAAGATGATTACTATGATAATTTGGTATTGGACATTACACCATAATACATAGACCGTAATCCAACTGCGTCTATGACTAATAATCCACCTTCAGGTTAGCGTCCGCTCCCCTTCTAGTATAAAGTTGCAAGCAACAGACTATCGCATTAAGCAATGTGTGTAAAGTAAACAATAGAGTTACCCTCGGATAAAACATTGTTGGGTTATACCTAGTAGCAATAGCATATCTACAACCTTAGAAGTTATAAAGTCACTCTCCTAGAAAACTAGAGGTATGAACCTACTACCGAGCATAAATAACCCCTCTTGGAGTCACAAGTATCCACTTGGCCAGAGTTTCTACTAGCAACGGAGAGCATGCAAGATCACAAATAAAGTATGACATGAATATATAATCAATCTTAACATAGTACACAATATTCATTAGATCCCAGCAAACCAAACATAGAGGATTACACAAAGATAATCTTGATCATGTAGGGCAGCTCACAAGATCGATACATGAAGCACATGGTGGATAAGACAACCATCTAGCTACTGCTATGGACCCATAGTCCAGGGATGAATTACTCACGCATTACTTCGAAGGCAGGCAAGACGATGAAGATGCCTCCGGTGATGATTTCCCCCTCCGGCAGGGTGCCGGGAAGAGCTTCAGAACCCCCCGAGATGGGTTCGGCGATGGCGGCCGCGACGGAACTTTTCGTGGAAGGAGGCTCAGGTATCCAGGGTTTTCCCGAGAAGATGTATAAATAGGCGAAGGATTGAGGTCGGTTGGGCGCCTGGGGAGCCCACACCATGCCTTGGCGCGGGCCAGGCCCAGGCCGCGCCAAGGGCAGGTGTGGCCGCCCTGTGGCGCCTCTTCGTCCCCCCTCCGGACTTTGTCTTCGTTTTGGTAAACTATTGACTTCGGTTTTTGTTTCGTCCAATTCCGAGAATATTTCCTGTACAACTTTTCTGAAATACAAAACAACAGAAAACAGGGAACTGGCACTGTTGCATCTTGTTAATAGGTTAGTGCCAGAAATCATGTCAAAGTGCAACGAAGAGTAAACAAAACACATATGAATTGGTGTAAAACAAGCATGGAGCATCAAAAATTATAGATACGTTTGAGACGTATCAAACAATAATTAGGAATCTGTATGTGAGGAATGATGAAAGAGGTATGAAACCTTTTCTATATTCATATATGAATTTAACGATAGCAAATACTTGTGCAGAGTTCATCAATACTTGGGGAAGTGATATTAGATGTTTACTATCTTTGTGTTCTCCTCTTTATTTATGATGCAAACAAGATATTATCGAGGAATACTACTTATACATGATTGACATGTAGTAGCTTTAAATAAAAGTTTACGCATCCCATTATGCTTGTTATTGCAAACTTGACACATATTCAAAAATAAATTATATTCCTATGTGTCTTTAAAATATGAAGGCTGATATGTTTGTGACGGTCCAGTCTTTTAAATTGGCAAACCTCATCGTCGAAGCATACATAAGTTGGCTGATAGTATCTATAGTTTACCAACCAATCTCTTTCTAGCCTTTGAACCAATGAGCCACCACTTAGAAAGAAAAGAAAAATAAAGAGAGAAGAAATAAAAAAAGAAAAGAGAAAAATAAGAGAAAAAATAAGAAGAGATAGAACCCAATGAGTTGGCTATTATGATGATGTCAAAGAAAGCGCTAAAACTAAGAAATGCCCAAATCCACACAAAATGATTTTATGCTCCAAAGGGGAAGAACCCATGCCACTCATAAGGTGTTAAAACTAAGAAGCGAACACTTATCCCATTTCCACTCCAATATATGGTCAAATAAACATACTAGCTACTCATGTATGAGTCTTCTATGAGAGTTTGAATGTTAAAGGACTGGAAGGATACAATATCCTCCCATTTTTTGCAATGCAAGCTTAATGAAATTTACTAGTAATCAATTGAAGCAATCAAAGGTCCCAAAAACCTTGCAAATGATTCAAAGAAATGCAAAAATGTTATTTGTTGCCACTATCAATTAATCATGTCCAAATAGTGTTGCCATATACTACCTCTTTTACACAATGCATAGACAGAGGGACATTAACATAATGCATATTAATTAAGTAACACTTTTCCATTCATTGACGAAGCTATGTATCGAATACTTGCCACGTTAAATTGTTTATGCATGCATAGAGAATAGTTCTTGTCAAAGTCTTTTATCGCTTCTGCACTACGTTTGAGTTTTTTGAGGACAAACAACAAGATAAGCTTATGGGAGTTGATACATCTCAAATGTATCTACTTTGCCAAGAACTTTGCTCAAAGATTTGCTCCGGAATCTCACCATACTTGGATAAAACTGCTGAATCTGACACAGTTTTTAGCAAAAGTCTTGTTTTCGTCAGTTTTCGCAGGAAATAAAATTGGGAAAAAAATACCACAGAAGTTTTTCACCAAAATAGGGGACCTGGAACTTTGGATAATGAGAGGGGAGCCACGAGGCCCCAAACGAGGCTAGGTGGCGCGCACACCTGCATAGGGCGCGCCACTAGGGCCCGTTTGGCCCTCGGTCATCGTCTCGTGTCCACCCCTTCGTGTGGTGCCTTATATACCCTAAAAACCTACCCCTCTGGAAGGACAAAGCGTTTCGCGAAACAGAGCGCCGCCAAGACCACGATCTTCATTCGTGGGTGAGATTGATCCTGCTCTCCACCCTGGAGAGATGGATTTTGAGGGCTTGTTCATCATCACCGCCACCAATGTCATCACCAACAACCATGGGCTCACTCTCCATAGCCATGAGTGAGTATTTCTATGTAGGCTTAAGAGTTGGATGGGCTTTGGATGAGATTGATCATGTAATCAGCCATATGTATCGAGATTTGACGTGTTTTTCTTGAAGATATTCATGTATTAGTGTTGGTACACTTTTTCTATGTTTAATGCGTGTTACTAGGGCTTGAGTGACATGATTTCAATATTGAACCTCTATTGCTTTATCATATATATGAGTTTCGTATCTATTTGCAAGGTGCAGTAATTATTATTATGTTGACCCTGCGAATCTCTAAGGTAACAGATAGGAAAAAAACAAGGGGAATATGTGATAGTTCGAGGATATTGTGTGTTCATGAAACTTAATGCTTTGTTCTGGGCTATTAGAAAGGATAGACTTTTATTTCTTGTAGTTCCAAGTTGGCTCCAGTAAAATGGGCAAGCACGATAAAACATGTTATGCAAATTCTCTTTGTTAGTATGCATAGGTATATTTGGAGCACACACCGACACACAACTCAATTAAATATGGATGCTTTGTTAGTTGTATTACATTATATGATCAATATATTTTATGCAACACCCCACTACTACCCCATGCGTACGCTTTTAGCCACTGAAAGTTACATAATACTACTTTCGGTGAAAACTGGAAATCTTTACTATTTTCTATTTACTGTTTGAACCAACTGCTATAAAATCACCACATGCTTTGTGAGTTTATTGATATACAGGTGTGGTTGAGAGTGACGTCTCAATTTCTGAAGTCTTATTTGTATTCTTGTGTTATCCTTGAGTCGAACTATAAATTTGGGTAAACTTCCCATCGAAGATTTCGGCGATCCCCTATACTTGTGGCATCATCGGCCGACGGTCACCAAAAGCTACACAGTAGGGGATTAGAAACTTGCTGGCACCTGGCTCGATGGCAGACCCTAGTTCTAAACCGGAGATACGACTTGCTCGTTCAGCAGGTTTTCGGACCGGGATGTGAACCGGCCCTGCCGGCCAAACTGACTTGTGGTCGTGCTCCGCCGATTTACCGCCAGGTTGTTTCGAAGAGTTTTTCCAAATAGCTAGTTTTTCTCTCCAAGAATATATAAACCCCTTCTTCCTCCTTCAGGAGGTTAGGTCAACCATTCACTTAGTATCATTGAGCGCGCTCTCTCTCTCTCTCACTCCATTGTTGAAGCACCAAATCTCCAGGATCCCCCATTCTACTCAACAAAATCCAAATTCCTTTGGTAGAAAGCAAGAGGAGTTCCCAATCTACATTTCCACCAAGATGTGTTTCATTCCCCCTTGCGTTCATCGAGTTTTCTTGTTACTTTTGGGTTCATGCGAAATCCTTGCCCGGAGGCATTTGGCTTGTGATTTGCCCCGTGGAAAGTTTGTGAGGGTTTGGATAGCTTAAGGTCTACTACGAGTGAGCAAGCTATTCTTCCTGGTATAGGCTCCGGAGAAGAAGGTAGCCTAGCTTTGTGGCCTTTGGAATTCCTTCATGGGATTCCAAACCTTTCCAATGTGATGTACCTTCCTCCCAAGGAAGGGAAAGCACGAATACATCTTCGTCTCCGCGTGCCTCGGTTATTCCTATCTGAGCTCTTTACGTGTGTTGCTTACTTTTGTGATATCCATTATTATTGAGGTACCTTGTATCATCATCTAGGTTGCCTCACCTAACTTAAATTAGGATGACCTACTTTTCCGCATACACTAAAACTGCAAAAATAATTTTATTAAAGAAAATTTGTAGAACCTATTCACCCCCTCTAGGCTACCATTTCTAACCTTTCAATTGGTATAAGAGGAAGGGATCTTTACAAGGGATTTATGGACTTAAGAGCAAGATGGGACTCTTCAATGATGAGGAGGGTAAGATCTACACGGTTGAAGATATGAGGGAAATGCAGGCTTGTGATAAGGTCGCATATGATGTTGATATCGATGAGTGTGTTAAGAAAATAGTAGTTATGATTCTTAAGGAACACTACGGTAAGACAACACTTGGTGATCCCTCGGTTGCATATTCAGAGAAACCAAAGGCACCAGGTGAGGTTGGGTATGTTGAGCCACTCTTAAACGGTGGCTCCTCAAAGGCCACCCATCATTTAATAGTGGTCCTTGCGTCTATCCTCAACCTACGTTCTTGTGCCCATATTAATCATTCGGATCCTTCTTTCCATTTTGATGGAACTCACTTTTCCTTTTGGAAAGTTTCTATGCAATCTCATCTCCGCAATTGCAGCGAGGAGCTTTGGGACATGGTGGTTCGCGGATATAAGCCCATGAACCCAAATAGCTTATATCCCCATGAGAGATATGATCACCAACTCAATGGCATGGCATGTGACAAGATTCGAAGAGCCGTTCACCGTTCTCTTCGTGATCAAATTTTCAATCTTGAGTCTGTGAAGGAGCTATGGGAGAGGATTATGATTCTTCAAGAAGGAACCTCTCTCATTCAAAAAAAAGTATGAGAATGCCAAGTCGGAGATGAGTCTGTTCATGATCAAGGATGGTGAATCCATTAGTAGGGCCTATGGAAGACTAGATGCTCTCCGAGTGAAGATCAAGGGTCTTGGATGTGACAAGTGCCATGATTGTTTTGATGTGAATTACGAGTTCATCAAGTCCAAGATATTCTCTGTGATTGTGATCAATGATCAACAATTGTCCCTCAAGTCGCAACTCGTTGATGCTCGGAACAACTTCTCTTCGGATGATCTTATCTCCTACTTTTTTTTTGAAACCCAAGACTGTGAGGCAACAGCCCCACAACAATTTATTACTCCAACTTAAAGAAAATTATGTACAGAAGTCAAAAAACAGAAAGAAAAAACTATGTACAAGAAGGACACAAGGCTCTAAGGCAGAGACCTAATCCAATCTAACAATCTATCCTTATACTTCTGCTTGATCCTATATTGCAATAAAGAGATGTCATGAATGAACTTCCCCTTCCACTTAGTGAAAGAGTAAATCTCAAGCATTGAATATCTTCCCATTTCTAAGTAACCGAGATGTTCCAACGAGCCAATATGACTACTTCCATGAAAAAAGGTTTAGCAAAACCCTTCCTTGCTCCATTCAAAACCTGCTGCATATCATCAGTACCTACCCACTCAATCTGTAGATAGTTCCAAATTCTCCTGCTGAAATTGCACTCAAAGAATAGGTGAATGCGATCTTCATAATTTCGCCCGGGCAAAGCACACAATGTTCATCATCGGTGACATGCCGATGCCTTCTCTTTAACAGGTCCCTTGTATTTAGTCTATCGGATAGCAAGTAGCTAAGCAAACACCTTATGCTTCATGATACAGCATGATTTCCAAAGCCATTTATATACACTAGGTACCTGTATGTGCTCATGAATGTGTTTATAGAATTTATCCGAAGCATAATGCTCTCCCCAAATATACACCCACTGATCATTGCCCTGTGTCAGTGGATTATCATGTAAAATTTGCTTGACCTCCCCCAATTCCTGGTAAGCTTGGACAGACAAAGGCCAAAAAAACCTTGACTCCAAGTCCTCCTCATTATACATATCTACCACAGATGCATTTGGGAAAAGTGCATAAGAGAACAGCCTGGGATACCTTTGACACAAAGGTAAAGATGAACCATTAACTTTCCAATTATCAGACCCGTAATAACAAAGTATCACCTTTGCCATGTATAACAGCTGCTACACCTCTAAAGTTATCAACATGTTTCATGACATCTCTCCACCAAAAAGAACCACACAAATTTTCCTCATGAGGCACCTTACCCTGATAATGTGCAAACCATACCAGATCAACCCAGGGTAATGCCTTTTTATTATAGAACTTATCCAGGAATTTAATGAGAAGTGCAGCATTCTGCTTCTGAAAGTTGACAATCCCCAAACCACCTTTTAACTTAGGCTTACATATCAAATCCCATGCAGCTAGTGACTGTTTTGGCATACCATCCTTATCTCTCCATAAACACTGTCTCAAAATTCTGTCCAACTGATTAGTCAATCCAATAGGTAATTGCAAAGAGCACAGGAAGTGCAATGGCATAGAGGACAGGGCAGAGTTAATCAGCTGCAAACGTGCCCCTTGAGATAAAAAACTAGAGCTGGATGTTAACTTTCTCTCAAGACGACACACCAGAGGTGACAATTCAGTGATTGTTGGTTTAGTAGTACCAACAGGTAGACCCAAGTAAGTAAATGGCATTTTACCCACTTGACATTGAAACACATCCACCAACTCCTGGAGCAAATCATCTGGAACATTAATTGGGAGCATCTGAGACTTATCAAAGTTGATTTTTAATCCAGATTGATAATGAGAATTTCCTCAAAGTATCCTTTATGAGCAACAACTGATCCTTATCAGCGAGGCAAAATTAGCGAGTATCATCAAGCATATTGAACAATAGGGAAATCAGGGTCATTTGTGTGAATAGGCAAGTGTTAATAACCCTTGCTCGTACCAAGTCATTCGGGACGCATTGTAGTAGGTCAGATCCAAAAAGATAAAACAAGGGAGAAATTGGATCCCCTTGCCTGACTCCTCTTTTACACTCAAACTGTTTCCCAGGTATGCCATTCAACAGGATAGAAGATGTACCAGTGGATAAGATGATCCTGGCCCAATTTATCCATTTATCATTAAAACCTTTATGCCTCATTACTTGCAAAATAGCCTCATGCTCAATAGTATCAAATGCCTTGGCAAAATCCAACTTAAGGAGTATAATTGGCTTCTTAGATGCATGGCACAAAAAAAGATATTCAAAAGACCAAGCCAAACAATCTTGAATAGATCTACCCCTCAAGAAGCCATACTGATTCTTATGTATACAAGAAAGAATTTTATCTTGTAGTCTATTTGCAGCCAGCTTAGTAAGAAATTTCACACACACACTTGTCAAAGAGATAGGTCTAAAGTCATTGACCCGTACGAGGACAGGCTTCTTAGGCACCAAGGTGATGAATGAACCATTGATATTCCTTAACTGGATAGACTCATCATGGAAATCAGCAGCTAGCTTATAAAAGTCTTGCTTAACAGTAGGCCAACACTTTTTCAAGAACAAACCATTAAAACCATCAGGCCCAGGAGCCCTATCTGCTGGCATATGCTTAATTATGTCATCCATCTCTGCCTCTTCAAAAGGCTTAGTTAACTCTTGTAGCCCATCCACTTTGTGCAAGATTCTAGCCAAATCAAATTGCATGGAGATGGGCTCAGATCTACCCATCCTCTCCTTATATTCCCTCCAAAACATTCCTGCCATACTATCATGATCTGTTACTTCATTCCCATCAACATCTCTGAGCATGGCAATAGTATTCCTCCTATACCTTTCAGTAGCCATGGCATGAAAGAACTTTGTGTTATCTTCCCCAAGTTGAATCCACCTAATAGTACAACGTTTCCTCCAGTAATTACACTCAGCCAGGAGCAAACTATCCAAATTCTCTTTAACAATTCTCCTGAAATTAAATTCAGTTACATACAGAGGTCTCTGCTCCTCCAAAGAGTCCATTGACAAAATCACTGAATTACAATTCTTGATCATCTGTTTTAATTTAGCCAAATTAACATGCCACTTTTTCAGGTCATGTCTTAAGGTCTTTAATTTATCTGCCAAAATAGCTGAGCTATAATTCTTTTTAGACCCCTTATCCCATGAACTCTTAACACAATCCAAAAATCCAGGCATATTAACCCAATAATTGTCAAATCTAAACAGAGATGCTTTAGGTATATTAGTATCCACATTTAAGACACAGGGCACATGATCAGAACCAATTTTAGCTAGAGGGAACACCATTGTATTAGGATAATCAGTTATCCAGTTAGCACTAGTAAAGAACCAATCCAGCTGCTCTAGTAATGGCTCCTTCTGCATATTGGACCAAGTATAAGCTCTACCTTTAATAGGTAATTCAAGCAACCCCAAGTGACCAATAATGTCATTAAACAAGAACATATCATTTAAATCCCCTCCGAGCTCTGTTCCTATTATCTTGTGATCTCACAAAATTAAAATCTCCCAAAATAATCCAATTTGCATCAGCTGGAATACGGATATTATAAAGCCAAGACACAAAGTTATCCCTTTCTTCCCCTTGACAAGGCCCATATACACAAATCAAATTCCAGGCCTCATCATTATGTACAGATGTAAATTCCACTTGCACCCCATACTTGACAGATTGCACCAATAAGCCAGAGAACACAGAGGAATTCCAAATGACAATTATACCCCCAGAGGCCCCCACTGATGGAGAAAAAGCTAAATTATCAAACCTTTTGGGGCAAAATTTTCGAATTAGGGACCAGTCAAAAGATTCACATTTAGTTTCTTGCAAGCAAATCACATCACAGTCACTTTCCTCTATCTTAGCTCTAACTTCCCTTTGTCTGTTGTCGAATTTAAACCACGAACATTCCAACAGAACACACGCCATTTCCTCTTATACACCATACTCATATAGAACAAGAGTAAAGTACTTCACCAAGCTGACACATAATGTCAACAGAGCCCATAATATAAGAGTGCTTTAATAGATCATACACCAAGATCATACTATTGATAAAAACAGGAACTCCACTGTCATAAACACATAACACCACCACAAAAGCAACACATGACACCCACACTCCAAAAGCATACCACCGACAGCAAGCAATACTGCCCTGCATTAACTAACATCTGCAACTTATTCATTGGAAGACTCCTTTCCTTGCTCATCATCAGGACCAGCCTCAAGCTTCTCCTTGCTCAGTTTATCAGGTGCTATCCCCAATGAGTGACCCACTCTCTGCAACAGAGCAAGAAGAATAGGTGGCACAGGCACTGCTTGCTCCTCATTTCTCTGCTCCTCCTCCTTCTGCCCTTGCTGCTCCTCCTCTGCCTCTTTTTCCATTGTCACCAGCAAGCTCTTGGCTCTCACCTTCTTTCTAATTTTAGGCTGCATTGCCAACACAGGTGTTGGCCTATACCCATCCAACTTGAGACAACTCCTAGTAAATCTCCTTTCTGCCGATTGCACTAGAGGTGCAGTTGCCTTTGCTTTCTTCTTCTTAGCTCTGGGGGTAAGGACTGCATGCTGCAAAATGCCATGTAAATCCTGTCCTTTCTCCACAGTACTAGTCACACCACCTCCAGTTACAGACACCTCCAATTGCAGCCTACCAGACTCCAGGAGTCTCTCATAGGACTGAGTCCCCCTTTTCAATGCCAACATAGGCTCAGCCCCAAATATAGTAAAAAAAATTCCATGGACAGATAAATCTAGAAATTTAGACTGAATCAATGCTTCTCATTTTCAATATGAGACTTCTTGTCCTCAATGGACTCGTTGCGTGAAGCAATGGTATCCATTAAGAATTTGAATTTAGCAAGAACATCACCACGAAGAGAACACCTCACTTTATATAAATGGGTGATTATATCATCATCCCCATCATTTTGCACATCATTACTATCATCCAAGATGCTAGAGAGAGAAGGGGTGAGATTGCATTGAAGGCTACTTTGTTGCTACAGAGTAAAAAAAATGAACCATGCTATGAAAGCTTCTCGTAACATTGCATTGAAGGCCAAGGCTGTGGAAGTCAAGGAAGACTATGAAGAGATTGAATAATAATAATAATAATAATAATAATAATAATAATAATAATAATAATAATAATATGATGATGATGATGACGAGATGACTTCAACGAGTGATATCCAAGTCAATCTTGCTTTCTTCTCCAAAAAACGGAACAAATTTTTTAGAAATAAGGGAACAAGCTTCTCTAATGAAAACAAGAGAACTTGTTACAATTGTGATGAGCCAAGTCACTTTGCCGACAAGTGTCCTGATGAGAAGACATAACACAAGCCCAAACATGAGAGGGGGGCTAAACAAAGGTTGAAGCCAGATCCCATCAATGAAAGATACAAGAAGAACAATAGAAGATAAGGTAAAGTTTTTTTTAGGTACCGATACACATCCGACGAGGACAATTAGGTTGAGGAGAAGGAAATCGGTGTGGCCAGTTTGGCTCTTGCCGATCATGGGTCACCCATCGTACTTATGACTACTCGAAGGACTACTGCAACTCCTCCATCCCCAAGAATTCCAGAACTTTTCTCATGGCAAGAAGAGCTGATGTGATCTCACCCCTTCTCTCTCTAGCATCTTGGATGATAGTAATGATGTGCAAAATGATGGGGATGATGATATAATCACCCATTTATATAAAGTGAGGTGTTCTCTTCGTGGTGATGTTCTTGCTAAATTCAAATTCTTAATGGATACCATTGCTTCACGCAACGAGTCCATTGAGGACAAGAAGTCTCATATTGAAAATGAGAAGCATTGATTCAGTCTAAATTTCTAGATTTATCTGTCCATGGAATTTTCTTAACATTTCAGTAGGAAGATGACATTGTAAGTTTTCAATAGCTTGTTCAACATATGTACTTGAGAATTGAATATATAAACTTCCTTATGGTTAAACCAACTCCTATCAACTCCTATGACTAATTTACTATGTATTCTTAGTAAGAATATTAGCCTCTTAATAGATAGTCATTAATCATTCAAAACATATTAATACTAGATGCACTTTCAGTACCAGGTTTTAAGAGTTCATAGACTAGGATCCTACCGCAGTTGAGTGCCAACATGATTGGTGGTGTAGGTTACAACGATGACACCAAGTAAGAATATCCTGCACATTGTTACCGTCAGCGTCGCATGTTGTCACAAGCTTTGGATCGTGAGAAACAACAGTCTTCGACCGTAAGTGAAAAGGTTGTCACAATTGTAGGTCATCATCATGTATATCCATTTTCTATCCAATCGTAATGCAAAGACATGCAGTAAGTTCGATGTTTCTTTAAAAAGGAAGGATAGATATCATGCTTACACAAGGCAGCGATATATGAGCAGACCACCCTCCCACCCCGTCAATAACCATTCATAGTGCAGGTTCTCTTAGCAACAAATGTACCGGGAAATGCACTTTGGCTCATAGGAGCATATGCTCTCATTATGTGAATGCACATTTCAAAGTGTCAAAAAATTCTAAACTAAATTTTTACATGTACATCTAGACATTTTATGTTGGTACACAAGTTTTCAAAAAAAACTAAAAACAATTGTGGCTCCTGTAAAAAAGACAAGTTTTGATGCTATAACACGACTACTTACAGGAATTTTTTTTGTCTTTTTTGTACACGCTATATAAAATGTTGTTTCTCCGCGAAAATTTGTGCACTAACATAGAATGTCACGATGTACACCAAAAAATTTATATCAGAATTTTTTAACATTTTTAAAATTGTTTTTAAATTATTTTATATAATGAGAGCATTTGCTCCTATGAGCCAAATTGCCACCTCCCAAATGTACCAAACTAAACTATCTCCATCTTATTATCTAACATAATGTGGGTACCGATATATACCCTTTATTTCTTGTACCCATTCTAATCACAGTCTTGAACATAAGCATACGTGTAGGTACCGATATATACCCTGTAATTTTTTGATAGAAAAGGGGGAGTTGCTAGGGCCCACGTGTCCTTAATCTTGGAAATTTATTCAGGGGGTGCACTGAGATCATTTTTTCGAACCATGCAGTATAATTGCATGTGAAATATATTAGATAGAAGCAAAAAACCATAACAACACAACACTAAGTTCCACACGGCTATGGCAACCAGAACAACAGCAAAACCCGCCGCCACTACCCTGCCGCCACTAGAGGCCGCTGGGCAAAGCCCGCATGGCATGGTCGCGGGGACCTTCCGCGCGGTGCGACCTTGGAGTGGGGTGGCTGCCTCGCGACCTCCCCATCATGGCGGTGGTGCATGGTGGTGGCGTTCGGAGCATGGCAGAGGGCAGTGGCGGCGTGGCCCGATCTCGGCCCTTGGGGACTAGAGGAGTCCCGGCTCCCGCGTCGGCTGCACCTCTTGCGCGCGACAAACTGCTCCGCCCACATCATATGGAAGCCGGGGCGGCGTCCCAGAGCACGGCGGCTACGACCTTGCGGGGCGAGGACGGTGTGGGTAGCAGCGGCCAGTACTGTGCGGCATGGCGGTGCAGCTTCGTCGGCGTACATCGGTTGGGCCTGATCTAGGACGCGAGGCTCGTTTCTGGGCTGGGCGGACTTGATTTGGGTCGCGTGGGCCTTCATTGATGCTTTTCCACCGACCTCTGAACCTCCTTCGCCGTCGTTGGGCAGCGGATGACGGCGTGGGGGCGTACTCTTCTACATGAAAGAATAAAGGTGGTGGTCCTAGGTTTCCTCTTCTGCGAGGATGGTGACTATCCTGATATCAATCCTTCTTCATATGGCCAGAGTGGTGATTTCCGGAAGGCTCCACCAGTGAATGTAACAGTGCACCTTATGCCTGGAGTTTGCTAGATTGGTTCTGGAGGGAGCAGCGCGAAGCTCTGATTTGTGTTGCCATCAGATGATATTCTAGTCCATGGTGAAATTAGAGGCGGGGAATATCACGAAGGCCTGATTGGAGGACTTGCAATGGAGGTTCGAGTCTCTATGATGTTGAGAAACTTGCTTGGTGTTCTGGGTTTCGCAGTAGCAGTATGCAAGTGGGGGCGGCATCACAGGTGAAGTTGAGAGTCTTATCTTTCAGGATGAAAATCCAAGGTCTGGTCTTAATTGGTAGTGCTCTGTCAATGGCCCCTTTAAGGCATTGGTTTGAGTGCGGGGACTATCTTTAGGGTGAAAACTTAAGATCTTTAGGTCGGGCGATGATGATGATTTTGCACTGCATCCTTCTTAAAGGCGTTGCTTTTGGAGACCCTGGAGTTCAGGTGTTGTCTTAGTAGTGGATGTATTGTTGCTGCTAGAACTGACATACCGTAGCAGGACTTTTATTGTGTTAGTTTTTTTTTTGGATGTGTGCATCAGTAGTGTCATTAGGGTTTTGCGTTGTTGCCAATGTTAAGGAAATCGGTAATCGTTAACTGCTCGGTCGGTTTAGGAGTAGCGATTAATCGGAATTCAGACGATTAACTGATTTAATCGGTCGGCTATCAGTGCAACCTACACAAATTAGCACTTAAAATAGTTTATATGAGAAAAATAATAGTATATGAGCCTCTATATGTCTGTCCCTACATCTCTAGAGCCTAAAATCCTCAAAAAACATGTACGCTTCTCGTTCGTGACCTAATCTTCAAGGTCACAGCGAATCATGATCCACTAGCTGAAGCCGCGTTCCTTTCTTCCACTTCTTCTTCTCTCACCTCTGAATTTTTTCTTCTCCCACCACCTACCTAGGGTATGATCCCTCTTACAAGCGGGAGGGCAAGGGACTATTTGGCGACAGTGGAAATCAAGCTACTGGAGGCTGCAATCAAGCGGGAGCTTCGCAAAATCAACTTTATCAGGGAGGGGCAGCGCCTGTATTAGCGATATGCATTGAAAATTTTGTAACTTTTTTGACCAAGTGTAGTAGTTAATCGGGAATATACCTAGTAATCGGACTTTCTGAGTGATTAATCGGGCTAAAGGATTAACTCAAGCGAGTAATGATAATCCACACGGTGAGGCTCCTAGTAGCGATTAATCGGTCCAGTAATCGTTGAATCGGCCTAGTTTTTAAGCAGTGGTTGTTGCAGAGACGAAAGTAATTGGTATCTCTCGATATTAGTATAATCCCTTTATCGAGAAAAGAACAACAGCAACACACATTCCTCACAATGACCAGGAAAAGAACAACAAGAGGAGCAATGAACGCCCAAGTTATAACTATTTTAGCATATCTCCTCGTGTAACAGGAAATGCCCTCTACTGGCCATCGCCCACTGCCGAGCTTCAACTTTAACCTGGACAGGCATGAAAACCTTATTAAACACCCCTTTTATATATTTCTCTCACGCCAGAGGGGTTACCACTTACCAGCATAACTAGCAAGTTCAGAGTGTCGCTCTTCTTCCCTTGCAAGGTTTCACTCGCTGAACAGCACCAACTTTTGAGGGCCCGTGTCATGTTTAGGAGCAACCTGTTGCAATCCTGCCAAAAGGAGGACAGAATTCCATATTATTTACAACATGTAAGCCTGTTGCAATCGGTGCATCCTCAGCGCTTTGCCGGTGCGTTTTCAGCGGTCAACGATTTCTGCTGGTGGGCCAGTGGTTTGTGGGCCTGTGCGGGAACAGCTGCCTCGCGCTCCTACCTTGGACGGTGCCGTCCGTTCCGTCCCTGCTCAAATTGATAAGTCACGGTACTACAGAATCCCCAAAAGCTAGGGTTTTGACCCTACTCAAGAGCACGAGAAGGAGAGGGATCGAGAGGGAAAATGGATGAAGGGGGTGTGTACCATGGAGGAGCGCTCGGAGGAGTCGCCGCTGCCGGGGAGGCGCGTCGCTCGAAGGTAGCCGCGAGGGAGGCGCGCCGCCGGCGCCGGGTGTTCTTCCCGGCCTGGGCTGGCTGCTTGGCGTGTACCATGGAGGAGCGCTCGGAGGAGGAGCCGCCGCTGCTGGGGAGGCGCGTCGCCGGCAGGCAGCCACGGGGGAGACACGCCACCGATGCCGGGTGTTCTTCGCATCCTGGGCTGGCTGCCTGGCGTGTATCATGGAGGAGCGCTCTATTGTTAGAACAGTATGTACACCCAGAGTAACCTCCTTCTTCCTTGAGTCACAAGCACCACATTGCACACTATCGATCTTTGCGTTCTTTGAGTTGTTCTCACGTAATGGAGTAGTACTAGCCAATGCATAGGTTTGGTGCACGCTGAGCTAGATCGGTGTACCACATTGTACTTACCATCCACAGGTCACACTATTTTCTGAAAATAACTTATATATTGCTGAAACTTATAAAATTTGTGTTCAGTTCAGTTATCATACGTAAGCTTCGTGTATTTCTTATTTTTTATCCCAGGCTTGACTGTACATCCATCTTACTACTGATTAAATAGGACAGGTTGATCCAAGAGATATGTGCTATTTATTTCTACTAACGTTCTTTTCTCATGTTGACGTTCAGGCCTAACATCGGAAAATTGGGCTAGACATCTGCTTATGGTGAGGGTAATTAAATCAGGGTTTTCATCTTTTTTTGAGAGATTTAACATTATTATCTTAAAGGTTTGTGGGTTAGAGTTCCTAATTGTGCAACATCTCACGATCATACAATTAGTCAAATAATAAACCTATTGCTGGTCTCCCAATATAAGCTATTGTATGTGTTTTCTTTTGTTTTATACGATTATGATATGAAAAGTAAAAAAAAATAAGAATTAGTGTTATGACTTGTACACTCTTAGCTCTCTAAGATTTGAAAGCGTATACTTTCGCATGAGTTAGCATGGAGAAAGTTACGACCATGCTTCTGAAACACTTCAATAAGGGCATGGTCAGCTCCTATTTATTGAAGTAAGATATTAGTTGGGAGACAAAGAAATCACTACACATTTCTCTGTTAGATGATTAAATGATTTATTTTTCCCTATATGTGGATACAAACAATTACTCAAAATATGATACTCTCTCTGTTCCATTCTATAGTGCCTATAGTGTTTTGGCACAGAAATTAGCGCAAGAGTATTTTCTACACAAGACCCCCTAGCTGAACGATTTGAGATCAACGTAAAATTTGGGAAATCTGTATCTTCCTAACTTACCATAACAAATCCCACAAATCTCTCTTATTGATTCTCCATATATGTGCAGCCAAGTTCAATTAAGGAAAGTAAAACATTGCTGTCTAATTTTAAGAAATCGTTGGGTCATGCATTAGGAATCTCAATTAATTGTTTCCAATTTTGTATGGATTTTTTCTCACGCATGTTGTGTGGGAGCTGAACGGGAGAGGGGGTAATTAAAAAAAATCAAGCTACAACCTTATATTCTGAAACAAATGTCAAAAATCTATAGGCACTATAGAAAGGAACGGAGGGAGTATAGGTAGTACCAACCTAAGAAAGATAATTAGTGCAACTACGGAACACTCTATTTGGTAAACAAACAAATTCCTATATTTTTGTATTACTTCATTATTATCTTTTATAATAGTCTGATGTCCTCTTGTTTGTCGTGGTGACACTGAATGTTGCATTTGGTGGTTACAACTTTTGAATGATCATGTCGGTGCAGTATCAGTAATCTGCGTCCTATATTTTCGGGAGTTACATTCAGTGATTTAAAATATTGAAATTGAAATATTTTATTGTGCAGAGTGATCTAGACTTACTAAGGTCTCTCCAACCATTTGGGTCTCTTTCCCATTATGCGTTCAGTAGCTTTTTTGGGTTGAGAGGCAATTAATATTGAGTCATAGTTGTGCAATATAGTAGGTGTTTATGGATTTATGCTTGACGTAGTATGAATTGAGATTATTTTATTGGTTTTGTATGCGATACATAGGAGATGTGATTGTTCTAGAGTTTACCCTCTATGGTAGTGTTTCTGTACAAAAACTTTGTCATGCAATTGTTTCCCTGAAATAAAAAAAGGACGTACCCAGTGCTGAGAGCTCCCGCACTGTGCGGGGTCTGGGGAAGGTGTTAGTGGCAAGCCTTACCCTCACGAAGTGCAATGTGAGGAGACCGCGACTCGAACCTGGGACCTCTCGGTCACAGGCGGTGAGGCTCTACCGCTGCACCAGGCCCGCCCTTCAATTGTTTCCCTTAAATCTGCAGTATATTTTTGTTTTTGCAATTTTTCGACAGAACTATAACGTTTCAACTGAACTAACATAGAAAAGAATCAAAATGATCCAGGTCAGATTATCTGATATGTGCCACGAGATTCGGTGATTTATTAGTTTTATTATTTTTAGAAATATAGACATGGATGATTCGTCTAGAGAGATGGTTCTTTCTCATTTTATAACCACGTGATGAGTGCAATAGGTTGCTAGATCTACTGCACATCACATGTTTATTTGGTCATTCTGATTTCTTCCAACATTGGATCTGATCTGGTATTTCTTGGCAAAAACAAGTGTGGTCTATAGTCCTCATGTGCTCTCGCTGACATATTTGTGTGACTTATTAATTGTTTTTCTACTTAACTTCTGATTGTTCAGTTAGCAGTTATATTATACTTCCAACTTTGATTTCAATGGTTGTCTAGGTTGTAGGTTTCAGTACTAGAATAGTATGCTCAGATGATTTTTTTAATGGATTTTTGTGAGCTATCGACCTTTTTTGGCTGAAGGAGTTTTATGAGTTGTTGCCCTTTTTGGAACTTTTTGTGAGCTTATAATTATGAAAAAACATTAGCATATAAATGCTCCATGCCATCATTGCATATCAATTATAAAGTATTCAGGTTGTGCAATTTCTGAAAAATTATGACAATTTTGTTTATTTGTGCTTCAGGTTCAGGTCACAGTGGCTCTCTTGCAAGCCCCTTCAGCCCCAAGTCTTGGCGATCGCCAAGAACTCATCCAACCTGGTGCCTCAGCTCAATTTTGAATACTTTAGCATGCCCACTTATACAAGTCGATGCAGTCTGGAAGCTTAACTCAGGTCAACAAACAACACATATAGGTTTGGTAATTGTCATCCAAAACTTTGTAACTCCACACTGATCCCAACTCCATGTCTATGTAGTCTCGCCGAAGGTCTCTTTGGCACTTCAACCCAAAGCATTTGGGCTGCAACTCGGAACTCATATTGGAGCAATTCTATGCATCCAAGATGAAGATTGGTTCATGGACAATAGAGTGATATTACCGCTGCTGCAGCCAATGATTTCATATCAGCTCTAGGTCAATGGGAGATCGCTCCCCAGTTAGCAGCCATATTCAATAGTTCATCATTCGGTCACAGGAGGATCTATCACATTCCGAGGCGCCACAACTATCGAGTGTATCATCAGGTTAGGCTGGCACTTAGGATGCTTGATAGAAGTATTGCTTTTAGGGCTTAAGTTATTCTCCAGAATCTGGGTTATGATCAATGAGAGTTGTTTTTTCAGAACATGCACTGTTGCCGTTCAGATCTATCTCTGTAAAGTGTTGATAATTAATGAAATTCCCCAGTTAAAAAATCAAAAGCTTCCACTGAATCTTTTCTGTTTGTTTTTGTTAGTTAGTCTGTGAGAGCTGAATCGTTGTTTGTCATGTTGTAAGAGTATGTTTACTTATTGTTCCTTTCTGATTACCTTTACTTATTGTTCCTTTCTGATTACCTACAGCAGTGAGATATCCCATGCGTTTTGAATCCTATATGAATAATAAATACGAAAATGAAAGCTCAATAAACAAAAGCTCTAGCTGAATTCTCAATGTTAGGCTATGCTTTATATATTATTTTGCTTTTTTTATAATACTATTCTAATGTAGGTTCATAAGCTTCTCTTGATTAATATACTCTTGAGACTGATCAATACTATGTTGTAGTGTTTCTTCTACCAACTAACTATGTGCCCTTTTTCAAAGATAGATAACTTTTTAGGGTGTAGCGTCTTAGATTAGTAATTATGCAATCAAGTAGATATTTTTTCCAACTTTGGCTTTACTTTTTTCTTGCAAGCGGTTACATTTGTGGACTTGGGTGATCTACTATCTTGTTGGGTTGTTTCTCGGTGTGCTTGTGGCACCTTGCAGTTTTATAGTTGATATAATCATGTTATCTCAGGGCAACGGTTAGACAAATATAGTATTATGTATACAAGAAGCCTATCTTTGTATCAGTGGTCCCCACCCTCACTCGATATATTCCCCATACTCATCCTCATTATCGGGATCTTTTGTCATTTTCATTTTTTATTTACACTTTCCATGGCGTTTTGGTTCTTTGGATATCATTGAGGGAGCTAACAAGTTTGTTCATTGTTGTTCTCACCGCACAACGACGACCCCATTCACACGTGCAGCCCGCATGTCATGCCACAGTCACCGCTCCATACCACACAAAGAAAAGAGTGACATGCACTGTTACACCGCACAAAACAGGCCATGCAACAATGAAATGCAGACGGCGCGGCGAAGCGCGCATATTCATCTAGTAATATCAACGGCCCTGCAGCTCATGAACAAATGCTTCACATCCTCTTGAGCTGCGTTACAGAAAATAAACTTTTCCTTTATGTGACCTCATGAGGTATATCACTGATTATTACAAGAGTCTTTTTGGGGATCCTGAACCAAGCAATGTCTGTCTAGAGGAATCGGTGAATGGTGACATTCCTAAGTTAACTAACCAAGAAAATAATATTCTCATCACCGACTTCACAGAGAAGGAGGTTCATGAGGCAATAATGCAGATGGAGAAGAATAAGGCCCCGGGACCGGATGGATTTCCAGCTGAATTCTATCAGTCATTTTGGGAGATTATTAAACATGACCTTTTAGCTCTCTTTGCTGATTTCAAACAAGGAAGGTTACCGCTGCACAAATTAAACTTTGGGAATATCATTTTGCTACCGAAAAAGAGAATGCAATTCAGATCCAAAGAATACCGCCCAATATGCTTACTAAATGTCAGTTTTAAAATTTTTACCAAGGTAGGTACAAATAGAATTACGGGCATTGCGCACAAAGTGATTAGGCCTACGCAAACGGCATTTATGCCAGGTCGTCATATCTTGGAAGGAGTCCTGGTGCTCCACGAAACTGTTCATGAAATTCATCGTAAAAAATTAGATGGAGTAATTATGAAAATAGATTTTGAAAAGGCGTATGATAAAGTTAAATGGGACTTTCTTCAACAAGTGTTACGCATGAAAGGTTTTGATCCGACATGGTGTCAATGGATCAACCAAGTATGTGAGTAAAGGAAGTGTTGGAATTAAAGTTAATGATCAATTAGGCCACTACTTTCAAACTAGAAAGGGATTAAGACAGGGTGATCCGTTATCACCAATTCTTTTTAATATCGTAGCGGACATTTTGGCCATCCTAATTGCAAGAGCAAAAGAGGATGGACAGATAGGTGGCCTAATTCCAGACTTAGTTGAAGGAGGAGTCTCAATTCTTCAATATGCGGACGATACGATTATTTTCATGGAACACGATTTTGATAAGGCTATGCATATGAAATTGATACTTAGCTTTTTTGAGCAACTATCGGGACTGAAAATAAATTATCACAAGAGTGAAATTTATTGCTTTGGTCAGGCCAAAGAAGCAGAAAATGAATATACAAATCTTTTGGATGTGAGGCAGGCTCATTTCCACTAAAATATCTAGGCATACCTATTCATTACCTTAAGCTCAAGAATAGTGAATGGAAACCGATTGAGGATCGCTTTGAAAGGAAGCTTGCGAATTGGTTGGGTAAACTTTTATCTTATGGGGATAGATTGATTCTTATTAACTCAGTTCTCACAAACCTACCCATGTTCATGTTATCTTTCTTTGAAATTCCTAAGGGGGTACGAAAGAGATTAGACTTTTTTCGTAGAAGATTTTTTTGGGATAGTGATGGTCTGAAGAAGAAGTACAGACTTACAAAGTGGAATATCATTTGTCGGCCCAAGGACCAAGGTGGTCTAGGCATTGAGGTATTAGAAATTAAGAATAAATGCCTCCTTACTAAATGGCTATATAAAATACTTCATGGAGACGGGGTATGGCATGAGTTAATCATGAACAAATACTTGCATTCAAAACCACTATCTCAGGTTCAAACAAAAGATTCGGACTCACCGTTTTGGAAGGGTTTAATGAAAGTGAAAGATGATTTCTTCAGTAGAGGTCAATTTCAGGTAGGAAATGGGTTGGAAACACGATTTTGGGAAGATTCTTGGTTGGGTAATGAACCTCTGTCCATTCAATATCCTCGCTTTACAACATAGTGCAAAACAAAAATGTCACGGTAGCCTCTGTCCTAACTAATACCCCTCCCCTTAATATTCGGTTTAGGAGAAGCCTTACAGGAAATAGATGGGGACGGTGGCTACACCTTGTTGAGCGGCTCATGCATATCCAGTTAAATGATCAAGAAGATAATTTTACTTGGAAGTTGACAAGTAATGGTGTTTTTACAGTAAAATCACTATATTTAGATCTCATGAATGACAACACTCAATTTTTGCATAAGGATATTTGGAAGTTGAAAGTACCACTAAAAATAAGAATTTTTATGTGGTTTCTTCACCGCAAAGTTATTCTAACAAAAGATAATCTAGCGAGGCGTAATTGGCACGGTAGTTTGAAATGTTGCTTTTGTAATCAAGATGAAACAATAGAACATCTCTTTATATCTTGCCCGCTGATTAAAATTATGTGGCGCATAATACACATAGCTTTGAATATCACACCTCCCAACAATATTACACATCTCTTCGGTGACTGGCTGTTGGGTGTTGATAAACATGAAAAAATGCAAATCCAAGTTGGAGCTTGTGCACTAATATGGGCTATATGGAACACTAGGAATGACTATGTGTTTAACAAAACAAACAAAATATCTTTTTTGCAGGTTATTCCCCTCACTACACACTGGATCCGTACGTGGTCCTTGCTACAGCCGGAGGAGCGGCGACAGGATATGGCTATTGGGTGCAGCCGTTTGGAGATGGTTTCTCGGGATTTGTTCAACCAGTTCAGCTGGCGACCTGTTTTTAGAGTGACATGTTGATTAGACATATCACGTATCTCTTAGTTTTATTTCGATGGTTGATTCATGTAGCGACCTTATGTGATCCTTGAATTGTAACAGACACGATACCAAATAATGAAATAAATGAGGCCGTATGCATCAATTGATGCAGAGGCCGGGGTATTCCCATTTCGAGAAAAAATGTGTTAGACCACGCTTAGTAAGACGATATGTAGTCCAGATTCTTCCCCGAATGTTGAGGCATGCTACAAATTTATAGCGGAGGGGCGTACATGAATGGGAAACTTAAAATGGAGACCGAGCTATATGTAACCCTTTATTTGCAAGCACTCGAAATTCGTATTTCAAAGTTTTAAAATTTTTAAAATAAAATTCCAGAGATAGCCAATGATATATGCTACACTGGTGTAAAATCTCAACAAAAACTAATTTATATTCTAGACTACACAAAATTGACGAACTCTAATAAATTTTAAAGTCATTCGCCGAGGCACATCGGATGGTTGTGCACAGTATGATTTATATACCGATTTAGAGGAGAAACCCCCGTGAGCTCCCAAAACCAAATCCAAGCATCTTCCGATCCATCTCCAGAGTTAACTGGATACGTATTTCTTACAGCTTCCCAGGTGGCCAAAACCTGAAAAAAGATCTGAATGGTAATAGGTTTTCTTATGTCCTTTTAGGCTGGTTATAGTGCTAGTATCATAGCTCGTATCATGCATATTGGTCCCACAAAAATGATGACGTGGCAGCTAATTAAGGAGGAGAGAGGAGATTAGAGTAAGAAAATTTAATGCCAAACAAATCTTGAACACAAATTTGCATTGAGATTCTAAAAAACAATAAATATAGCATGGCTATGATACTACTATATGATACTACCCACTATAGAGATAGTATCATACACAAATATCATATGCATGATACTACTATATGATACTTACCACTATGATCAGCCTTATCGAATTCCCGTTTGTGACCGCTTCAGGCACACGTGCGTCTTGCCTTAGTATATTATTGGCAGGATAAGGTTGTAGATATCGCGGTGCAACGTCTTGAATAGTGCGCGCCGAGATCTATGCTTCACTAATTTAAATACAGTGCATACAGTGCCGTCGAAGTTGACTTACACGTGCAGACGTGCTTCACCCTTTTTCACTTAATTATTATTCAAGTAAAATGAATGATTACAACAACTAATCATTCGTTCACATTACAATACTAGAACACTTTATCGGTCGATCCAACATTTTCTTGTGCTAGCTGATGCTGCTTATTCGTTTCTGCTATATCAGTCTCTGCTAGTAGGAATTGAGATTGGCTTGGCGCAGCTTGCGCTCTTCAGAGAGCTTCGTAGCGAAGCGCGCGAGCGCCTCCTCGTTAGTTCCCTCGTCGTCGACGACCTCGTATTTCCCTGTGTCGATGTTCACCCTGGACACCTTCGTCTTGAGCAAACTTTCACCAATCTGAATCAGCGCCTCCATGTTCTTCTTGGTGGCGATATCCACTGACGCGGTGTCCCCAACGAGTGAGTCCACCTGGATGCGGAGGTAGTTCTTCTCAACTCGGAGAGCCTTGAAGAGCACGGCGGCGTGGATGTCAACCATGTCAGCGCTGGCGTGTGAAAATATGTCGATGATAGGGGTGAAGCTGCCGTCGATGAGCCACTCGCGGAGGCCCCACTTGGCGCACTCCGGCGCGGTGTACTTCTCCGCCTGCTTGGGCGAGCCGGTACCTAAGGAGATGATGAGGTAGTTGTCGTACTCGGCAGGCTTACCGTGGTTGAAGTCCGGGTTCCGGGACAGCACCTCCTTGGTTATCATGGACATGGCGGCCATGGTGGGGTTGTTAGCGGCCACACCACCGTCGATAAGGTGGTACTCACTGTCGGGGAGCTTGCCCGAAGGATCCTGGGTCTTGAAGTAGTGTGCGGGGAAGTAGGTGGGCGCCGCTGACGTGCTGATGCAGATGTCCGACAGATGGGCGTTCTTGAGCGGGTTCTTCTTGGCCTCGTACGTGTTGAAGATGATCGGCTGCAGGAACTTGACGTCGAACGTCGGCACAATGATGTTGGTGAGGGTGTCGGCTAAGGTCACGTCGTTGGTGAGGCTCTTGATCTTGTCATGCAGGTACTTGCCGTCGTACTTGGGACCCAGCAGCGAGCCAACCAATGACGTTACCGGAGCCAGGAACCCGGACCTGCAGTCGGCCGAACCGATTAATTATTAGTCGGACGAAGCGATCGAGCGGCATGAAATTAAGACCTTTCTACGACGTACCTCGCCTGAGGGAAGATCTTGGGCCCGTTGTCGAGGTAAAACTTGTTGATGTCCTTGGCGGCGAAGAGGGGACGCTTGTTCTCGCCCGGCGCCGCCAGCATCGACGTGACCAGAGCGCCGGTGCTCGTCCCGGCGATCACGTCGAAGTAGTCTGCGATGCGCGCGTCCGGCCCGTCCAGCTCCTGCAAAACAAAGCACTCCCTCGGAATCAATCAATCTATCTATCTAGGACGACGTACGACGATGCACCGAGGAGCTACGGACGGACGGTCGTACTTGGAGCTTGGCCTCGAGGCTGGCGAGGATGGTGGACGGGATGAGGCCGCGGATGCCGCCGCCGTCGATGCTCAGCACCGTGATGAGCTTCCCTGGGACGGCGGCGGGCAAGTCATCGTCGCGTCGGCGTTGCTGCTCTGATTTGCTCACACTCCTATCGGTGGCCTCTAAATTGCTTAAAGACTTCTACTAGCTTTGGATCTCGTGAGTTCCCAACTGGAGGCTCGCAAAGCCATATAAATAGAAATTTGGCGTCAGTAAGCTGGTAAGATGGAATGTGAGGCTACAGACTTCACACTCATTTTTTGCGTGCGCGTGTGTCACGATTGATTAGCTGGAGTCCCTACTCGCCGGGGCTGGTGTAACGCCCCACTTTTGCAACCTTGTTTATTTGTCCATAATGCAAAAATTAGGGGGAACAAAAACTTTTTCTTAGACTAATTAAGATGAATTGCCTTGATCTGTTTGTTATGATGAATTGCCTTGATCTGTTGGTAGATGTATTGACTTGATTTCTTGTTGAGTTTTGTCTTGAGCCATCTCCTAGAACAACACCTCTAGTGGTAAAACAAACAACTCACCTAATAAAACACATGTTTGTCCTAGGAAAAGTTGTTTTCCTTCTTACTACATCTAACTCTTCCCCTGATGGCAACATGAGTGTGCCATCTTGATTTTCTCTTTGTAGTACAAGATAGCTCAATCATCCTTAATTCAAAACTTGGGATCATCTACCCCTCATCACATCCTTCTCTTGTACCCACTCATCCTTGTTGGTTTTGAGGCCATGTCGACCATCTGTGTTGACAGGCTTAAAATGTCCAGACTTTGGCAATTGATCTCTAAGCACCCACAACTGTTATTGTTGACTTCAATGCATGGATCTCATCTATGCAACATCCTCTTCAAACTCCACGTCCTGCATGTCTCAGTCAATCCTTGCAACTCATATATTCAACTTGATCTGGTATCCTATCCCATGTTCCACCACCAGATCACTCTTCCTCTTTTACCTCTTGTTTTTGTTTCCATTCAAGTTTATCTTCACAAAACCAAGAGTGGATTGATGGGTACAGTCTGTAGCCACCATCT